>NC_135499.1:158796535-159044861 GCF_052857255.1 Amblyomma americanum | reverse complement strand
GTGGTGTACAGTGGCCTGCCTGCCGAACGCCGGCTGTCGCCGCGACGGTGGGAATCGCGAGGCCCCCTCTTTCTCTCTCGTTACCCCGCACGGGAGATAACCCGCTCCGTCGAAGACCCCCGTCGGGATTGCCAGCCGCATATAAAACTGGCAGCCCGGAGATGGAGGCGAGAGGGGGGGGGGGGGGGGGGGGTGCCGTGTGTGTATACGCAAGCGCTCGCGCAGACTTTCGGGGGCAGATGACGGGGGGTTCGATAACCTATTGGCCGTCCCACTCTGGTGTCGTCATCGCGGGGCTCTGCTCTCCGAGGCCTCCGGGTCGTTAGACGTTGCACGTACATAATGGGCATATCGCCCGAGATGCTACGTGCCCGCCGTTCCTTTATTACGTGTTTTGCTCCGTCCTCTTGTGAGCGCTCGCTGCCCCGCACCGGAGGAGATAGCGGCGTCCTCTGTAGCTCCTCAAGAGCGGAATAAAATCCCTCCTGATATCCAGTAGTGTGTTAAGGTGCGCTGGATCGTGGTTTGCCTATCAATCGCGTGTTGAACTGGGTGTCGTCGCGCGGGCTTTTGGTGTCTCGACGCTTCAGCCAGCAATCGCCCGCTCGTTCGTACAAACGGCGTTACAACTACCCGAGGACGTACGCGTCCCTTCCTTTGCGCCCTCGGATGATTGCCCGTCGTTTTCATGATTATGTATGGTTGCTCCCGACCCTTATATATTCGCCGGGGACTGTACATGGACTGGGGCTTCTCGCCGAGTACCTGCCAAACACACGCGACCGAATAGCTGCTGCCCACATATACCACGCTAGCAAACAACGCTATAGCCAACAGCTCCATTGCCTTTAAGGCGAAAGCCTTTCTTGCCTCAGCTGTGTGCGCAAGACCTGTCCGCAGGAAACGTGTACAAGAAGTGGCTGCTCCACCTGTCAATCAAATAAAATGAAAGAAAGGAAATTTCGACGGGGATGGGATTCGAACGCACGCGGGTAGAGCCTAATGAATTAGCAGTGGCCACCTATTCCGACGAAACGAGGTTGTTTTAGAAGGCATATGACATAACTCCAAACCGGATATAGCGAACATATCGGATATAACGAAGCTGTAATATGTCGTAACTTGAAACCGAAACTTATTCGAGAACCGTGAGGCGATCGTGTTGAGCTAGAGAGCTCAACAGGACGACGCAAAGGCTTCCGCCTCGATGCACGTGAGGTGACCTAAGTGCTGCCCTGAATCTTTAACTCCGTGGTTGGGGATTAGGGCCTAAATTTAGTGCCGCTGATGCGCCAGAAGCCGCGCACTCACCAGCGTTTCACACGATTGAAGGCTGAACAGAGTTTTGGCGGTACGTGTTCGCTGCAAGCGAAAAGGGGACGCTGTCCGATGCTACTCGTCGTAATCGGCATGGTTACCTTATTTACACTCCTTTCCCGCGCACTTGAGCTGCTATAGAGGGCGTGAAGCTTCTTCTCAGAGCTCGCCACCTGGCACCCACAGCTCGAAAAGTCTGCGCCTCAACGTACGGTTTGGTGGACGCTGTGCGCGTACGTATGCGTGTTCACAACACACCAAAGGGTGCGTGCTTCGCGTGACCGAAGTGAGGTCTTTTCGGAACACCCGGCGAGCCCCACCCCGTTTTCAAAGAGGGCTGTCTGTGCCTGGCTGCATGCTCTGTACAGTGTATCCATGCTCTCACGCAGGAAGAGAGTGCCGCGCAAACCTCTTGACACGCGTGTAAGCAGGCCCAGTCGCCTGTATGCCCTCGAAGCGAAACGATTCGAACAGGAAGGCGGCGAAGAAAGAACCTTACGTTGTTGTTTTTCGCTTTATGATTCGCTCGCTACGGGCGTGCGCGAAGCACCGTTCGCGTGCTCCGCTCGAGAACCGGGAAGTGAATGTACTTTAGCATATCAGCAGCTGTCTCTCCGAGAGTGCGCATGCGTATATGAAGCCGCCGTCCCGGGACGGTCCACTGAGCTAGAGAGCTTTCACGAGCCACGCTCCGATTCCCCGCGCCCCTGTTTGGCCAGACTACTGCATTGAACTCCCTCTTTTTTTTTTTTATGAGTCGTGTTACATACAATGGACGCGAACGCCTCCTGCTGCTCCTCTCCCCGTCATCGCGGCGAGCGTGCGTCTGTCTCTTCGAAGATGCGTGCAGCGTTCTGGTTGCTACACGGAGCCGAAGGCGGCTAATCAGCTAGCGCTTGGAGACAAAAGATCGCTATTGGCAGGCGCCCATTGCTCTGTCCAAGTGGACAGTATCGCATCACCAATGGGATAACCACGGACATCGTGCAGTCGCGTGCGATTCCTACGCATGGGAAGCTCCGATAGTCCGCACTGGCGACCGCGGTGTCTATATAGCTTCCACATCCGCTGCACGGTTTTTTTCAGCGAGGCACTTATTGCGGCGCCCAGCGGGCGTAGTTTGCATGCGGCTTGATAGCTTTCGTGGCCCGAAATGCCCGGGCGGTCAGTTTGAAAAAAAGAAAGAAAAAGATGGAGGCAGCGAGTAAGCGGAGCAAGCGCCATGTTGGCTCACGCTAACACGCAGGCTGTTGCGGCTGCGAGCGTCATGGTACATGACGCCCGTGGCATAACTTCCGTCATCCCCGCCACAAGGAGCGGGGAGCCGGCTTTTCCGCGTGTTCGCCTCTTCCTTCGGCTGTATACGCGACCCCTCGGCGCTGGTATTCGTTTATCCGTTACGTATTTTTTTTTTTCCTATTTTCCCCAGAGCTTCCTCTAGCTGTTTGTCGCGCTATATGTGCCGCCTTATATATACTTTTGTCTCTCTGTCCCTACTGTGGCAGCGATGCCAGCGGCCCCATGCTCGCTGGCTTTGTCCCGAGCCGCGCGCGAGTCGTGTATTGGGAAACCGCGCGGTTCCTTTTACGGGCGCCGCAGCCGCTCGCGCTCTCTCCCCGGCACTTTGTTATGTGCGCGTGCATAAAATAGCTGGCATTCCGATCGAGATGGGCAGCGGCATCCGCGAGGGCGGCGGCTGTGGCAACAACGGGAGGGGAAGTTGGAGAGCTCGGGAATCGGGAGGGGAGGAGGAGAAGGAAGGACGATTTCGATCGAAGCCTCGCCTGCCGCGGAGAAAGAAGCATTGCCCGTCGCTGCCCCCGCGTCCCGCGTGGTAGCCGCCAGTGGGCATCCGCGGTCGTCCTGTTCGCACACCTGATCAATGCTTGCGCACCTGAGTTCACAGTGGCCCGAGTGCGCTGCCGGTGGTGCGCGTGACACCCCGCCTGTGCACGTTCGCGCTTGCAAAAAAGCTGTGCAGGTTTTTGCCGAGACAGTTGTGCTTCGCTGGTCGTGTATAGTTTAGTGCGCCGCGGTATTTGGGCAGTCTGCCCCCACTGGCAACGCAATTTTCTCACGCGAGTGGGCCGGAGGCAGAAACAGACGCACCCTGGCCTTTCATATAGGTACACTGTAAAAAATTTTTTCCAAAAAAAACAGACATTTTCTGGCAGCTGTCCTGCCAGAAAATGTCTGTACAGTTCTGTTTTCCATTTTTCAGTTTTTCGGTTATTTTACAATGTTAGATTTTTATCACTAACCGAAAATCCCTGTAAAATTTCTGTGACATTTCATTTTCTGTTTCAAAGCAAGTCTGTGATTTTCAGGGTTTTTCTTTCTCATTATTTACTGAAAGCTTGTAAAATGTCTGTGAAATTCATTTTCCTGTTTTCAGTTATTCTGTTATTTTACAGTGTTTCTTTTCTGTCATGTGCAGAAAATCTGTGAAATTCACTTTTCTGTTTTCAGTTATTCTGTTATTTTACAATGTTTCTTTTCTATCATGTACAGAAAATCTGTGACTGCAAATTGAGTTTAGTTGTCTGTTTTTGGCTGCCCTGTTAATTTACACACAATTTTCTTTTTGGGTTGCAGAAAATATATTTGAAATTCCTGCAATGTTCTCTTTACTATTAGTTGTTCTTTTATTACAATTTTTTTCCCCGCACAAAATACGGTTTCTGTGCAAGCACAAGGGCTCATTAAATTACAAATACGATCTTTGCGTCGTTTATACCAATGAAAGTGTGATATTACATAATTCGTTGCTCGAGGGAAGTTGCGTGTAGTAATTTAAGAACATCTAAATGTGAAACGTTTGCACAACACACTGATTTTCATCAGTATAGCATTGCCTGAGAACCAAAAGCCAAGCAGCTTGATATGAATGAACACTTTATTAAATCGAAAGTCACATCAGCATCAGCAGGCTTCTATAGCTCCAAAACTATTTCTGAGCCCAACATAATAAAATGTTATACAACACAAGCAACAGAAACTAAAAATCTAAAAGTCATAGTCTTTCAAAGCCGTTACGAGTGCAGCCACTCTTGGTGACAGGCAGTGCTGCTTCCCGCCATTCTTTTGCACCTTTGTTCCTCTTGCAGGATTAATACCTGCAATAGCCCTGAAAGAAAGAGCCACGAGCTATCACTAACGACCAGGCACAAAAACTTAATTTTTATAGTTGAAAGACAAAAATATATTCGTTCTACACTTGCACAACCACTCTGACAAGGGCGGATGTGTTAAAAAAATCAGGTCTCATATATGATCCGCTACGTAAGAGGGGTAAAAGCTAAGTAAAAAAAAACACTAATATCTTACCTGTTCCCACCCAGAAATAAAACTCTAGCTTTGTGAGGCGTCACTTTGCTGCTCAAACCTTCTTTTCAAGCTCCTCATAGCGATAAAGTAGCAAGATTCGTTTTATCAACAACCACAGATCAGCATGACTCACAGGCAGTGCTGGGCGGAAAGAGCATACGATGTTTCTACAATGTCATTGTTTACGAGGCATGTGTTGGTTTCCGGTCATACAGGTACCATTGGAAACAGAAGTATCTTGGATGCTACTGAAGTCATTTAAGCACCTTGCTTCTCAGTGATCACCTCATTTTACTACCACATATTGAATGACTTGAGATCGACTTTCATCTCCACAAGTGAGGTTTTGATCCAATGGGTAATGATAAAAGTGTCAGACTCGTTGGTAGCTTATGCACCCTAGGAACTCATAGCCACTACAGTACATGTGGTTCTATGAATGAGGAGGATTGAACGGATAAAACAAGGAGAAACGTGCTTTAATAAAACGTTAGGTCTCTTTTGCCTACCTTGCTACAACGGTTTGCCATGTCAGGACGCACCCCTCTCTCATAAAAAACAGCCTGAAATCCGTACCCCGATTCCATTACCTTAAGTGTGTGTGTGTGTGTGTGAGACGCGGCAGAAAAAGAGCGGGAGAGGCATTTTTTCCTTCCGATTGATATTTTATATACAGGGTGATTTTTGTCACTTTCGAAGATATGTTTTAAATACTTAGCTACGTCGGTGTGGTCTTCTGAGCTGGACTGTACAGCAAGGCAAACATTAGGTGCCTCAAATGTATCTGTAGTTACCTAATTAACTTTGACTGACTTTTCTATTTTTCATCTCAGAAGCAAGGTAGGTTATGTTGCAAAATTGATGGTCGTCAACTTTGAATATGAGCTGTTTTTAAATACTCCTAAATGGCAGTATCATTCCAGACATCGACCAACAAAAATACACATACGAAAGCTCGTTGAGTCAGCTTTCCACCATTGCATATTCATAGAAAAATCGCTTCTCGCACTTCTAATGCATGCAGCAAGTACAGGCACAGTTAGTGTATTTTTATGATGTATAAGTTA
The DNA here is from genome assembly GCF_052857255.1 of Amblyomma americanum. Classification (NCBI taxonomy): domain Eukaryota; kingdom Metazoa; phylum Arthropoda; class Arachnida; order Ixodida; family Ixodidae; genus Amblyomma; species Amblyomma americanum. Next base: position 159,039,150 of record NC_135499.1, on the reverse strand, counting down.
ACTAGATTTCGGCAAGAATACGATGCGCAGTTACGGCATTGTATAGATAGGTAAAGTGGGCCAGCCAATTGAACAAGCTTTCCTTTGAAATATATTGCCGAGTAACAAAATTTAAAAATAAGCCTAACCTTCGATGTTGCCAGATAAATTTTGCAATACAACCTTCCCTTTAAAAAGCAGAAATAGTAAAGTTTGTTAGCTAACTTAAGCTGATTAATCGTCTAATTATTCATCCTTATGAGGTACATAATGTCCACTTTGCAGTACAATCCAGCACAATAGAAAGCACCGGCGCATTTCTCACACTTTTTAAAATAGAAGGCTGCAAAGGTTAAAAAAAAATTAACGTTTATAATACAGTTGCGTGCTTGTCACTTGCTTTGTTTTTGGTGTTGTGCTTTATTATAACAAAACAAACAAAATACCTGATCTCAGACATTCACCTTTACTAGAATGCATCCTTGTCTGTATGCTCTTGCATTAGCCTTCCAGCAGAACTAATAGACAGCACACAGGCGTGATCCCAAGCTGCTGCTGTACTGTTAACTATAGAGATAAAAGGTTTCTTTATGACGTCTCGCTGTTTGACACATATTTTCAAAAATTAGACTGGATAATGAGGGCATGTTATTACGTCAGTCAATGGTAAATCAATTATTAATTTCTTGTACTACAATGTTGCTAAAACTCCCTACCTTAAAGCAAATTTTCTTCGCTGCTGGTCCTATACTACAGCACACTACCAAATATCTTTAGTATTATCGTGTCCCAGTGCTAGTTCAATGCCAAACTGAAGAAATGCCAACTTTCACCTCTATAAGCAAACTTCATTGACAGTATGATATTCTCGATGAACACGCACACTGTTCAAAGAGCTTTTCAGTTAAGTGCATTTTCTTCACGTACACTCTGTTTAGCAGCGTAGTAAGCACTTTTCTAAATAAGGTTTTGGAAGATTGGCAGACTGCAGTATGCATTTGCACAGGGCGTGCTGTGACGTCAGGCAAGTGTACAGGTGAGTGAACATTGGCTTCAGTTCTTACCTCTGTGTGAATTCCAAGCACAGGCTCGTCTCCTTCTGGTACTGGATGTTAAAAGCAAAATAAGCAAAGAACAGCAGCTTGAAGGCCTCGTCTGGCTTCGATGCATGAAGCACTGGATGGGTGTCCACGCAGATTGTGTATGAATTAGCAGTGAGAAAAGTCCATCCTGGAAAAGAGTTGGAAGGAAGCATTATTATTCGCTTTGTCCTTCTGTTTTCATTATGTCTTTCAGTTCCACGTAAAGTCTCTTTATTCAGAGGGGTGGGTCCATCACCATTAGGTTTAGGAGGATAAGTGAAAAACGAGGAAGGGATAACGACGAAGATTGCATTGCCCTATATATGATAGGCACATCGAGCCAGCAATACTCATTAAGCATTTCAATCAGCGGGAAGTATCTTAATAAATTGCATACATTTGTCTAATATAATAAAAGATTTGCATTTCGGACAAGGTAGCACCATATAGTGCATTTTTCAGCAATTTTTTTAAGAACTGCCCCTTTAGTCAGTCATCAGTATCTTACCTTTCACGCAGATGAAAGGACAGCTTGGCAGATCCCCCAAGTCATCGTCGCTGGCCATCTCCTTATATGAAAAATCCAATTCACATGTGCATTAGCATTAGGATCAGTCAATGGCATGTAATAAAAGAAAAATGTTGCCTTAAGTCCTCAACACAGACGCCATTTCACTTAAATATGAGTTACCATTGCGTCGCATGCTAAAACACACCGCAGAAAGTCTGCTGGCTTTGAGGATAAATTTTTGTTTATGGGCAAGGTTGACATAAAACTTCCAGATTTTTCTGTTATCTCAGTACAAATGTTAGAGACGTGGGTAAAACAATCACTGCACTACTGTTATAAAAGGCAGTGCTAACTTGGTTATTGGGAGGAATAAATTAATGGGACACTTCACATTGTGCATTAACGTGCGACGACTGCAAGGAAATAATGCAAACTACATTTGTCAGTTTTTACCTCTGTTAGCTTGTAGAACAGCTCTTTGTCTTCTCCGAAGATTGCGAGCAGTAGTAGTGGCATGGCTTCGTATTCAACTGCCATTGACTTCCTGTTAGTTTTGGCAGCTTCTATTTCTTGGAGACAAGACTTCACACATTCTTTTTTTACTTGGCTGTGTGCGTAACGAAAAACTTGCCGGCCAACAGTCTTTAGTCGGTCATCGAAAGTCTTTGCAACATTTGAGCCTAGCAAGATGTTTACGTGGTTGGTCAGGTGCTTTGCCTGAAACAGAAATGGCCAGCTTCGCTCAATGTCTCGAATATTTTTGGATGCATTGATAAGCTGACGTTGTGATGCATAAGTCTCTGACATGAGCTGTGCAACCATGGTCTCATCTGGAAACGCAAGCCTGAACTGCGACAGCAAGTCGTCTTTTTTCTTCTCCTGTGAGTCAGCAGTCTCGTCAGATGGATGCTTTGGTTGCCATGCCACACACCCATATGAGTCTCTCTGAATCTTCACTCGTTTGACACTCAAGTCCAGTTCATCGTCCGGTTCGAACTGATGTGGCTGCTCAGAGCTTGGCCTTCGTTTGTTGTTAACACAGTTTTCAAGTTTCCACAAGAGTGTCTCAATACCCGAGCCAATTACTGCCCCATTTAGGGTGTCCTCGAATGTCTTCGGGTAATGGCTCACAATTTCAGCTGCGATGGCCCTCAAGATCTTGCGACCTGGCTTCCTGTTTATGGCAAGAATATTGTCACTCACAAGTCGTACCATTTCATTCAAGTCGCTCTTTACTGGACGCTTCCCTTCTTGACAAGCCTTCATAAGCTGTGGTGGGAAAACCTCCCAAGGTGTAGAAAAGCTTGCACACTGTGTGCTTGTAGGCGATTGAATGTCGTTGGGAGAAAGTGACACTGGTGGGTTGGGCGTAGCCGCTGAGTGAAACCTTTCAAGAAGAATCCTTCTGCTGATGGGCTTTAAAAATTGCAAATCCTCTTCAACCACATACTTCAGATGTTCCAGGGACTCTACACCACATTGCTGCAGCTTCTGGACTGTCAGCTCTACAATCTCCTTGTCCAGGGCTGGCAGCCAGTTGGAAATTCGTTGTTCCAACTCCATTGCAGCTATCTGAAACACAGTTCAAACTCCATCAAGTAATCCATGCTTCAAAACAAAAACAGGATAACTGCAGCGGGCAAGGTTGTACTGGATTAATGGTGTGTTGTCAAGCAAGCTGTCGAGCTCAATGCACTTGATTGGACCGTCATTACTTAAGATGTTAAAATACTGCATTCCTGGTTCATACGATGTACGAACATTTTTTACAAGAAAAAAATGCCGGGCATCTTTTGACAGGATCAACTGTATTTCCCCAAACTTTAGTTCGCCGTTCTGCCGTGACATTACAACTAGCATTTTGCACTCATACAACAGACCCCGAATAGTTGCTTGCTGTGTTGAGAAAATTTCCCCTTCATCAGAAACAACTTCCCGAACTTTGTTCTGAATTTCAGGACTGCAAAGGCTGATCATGAAAGTAGATGCATTGTCGAGAACGTCAGTACTGCTTCCTGTGTTCTTGTAAGCTTGGAAAAGCTGATGCCGCTGAGATAAAGTCAACGTCAAATTCTTGAAATTTTGACAATTTCTAGCACATTTCTTGAAGTAGCTGTGTTTGCTCTCGCATCGCATTGTCCACAATCTGATCAGGGGACCAAACTGCATATTAAGCATTGGATAGTGAAGAAGGTAATGGTGTTTTGGCCTCAATGGAATATTTGGGAACAGAGCTGCTCTGCTTGTCATGTAATCTTCAATGATATCTTGGAGCCTCATAGCCATTGCACTTGTAACTGCTGGCGCAGTAACTAAAAGAACAATTTCTGACAGCAACAGAACCTGCTTCCAGACCTCATTCTCTGTAGACTGAACGGAACCGACTAGGAAGAGGGGAAGAAAACGAACCATATTCCAGTTCTGAATAGCATGGCCTCCAAGTGATTTCTTTGCAGGAACCTCACATGGTCTGTCATTGAGGTCGCTGTGCTTAAAAGGAAAGCCACCTATACGGTTATTGAGATCCTCTAGAGAAATCCACTCACAAACTGTGACAAAATATTGTATATACAAAGAAAGGTCGAATGACACTATGCCTTCAAAAAGATCGTGTGCCAAACAAGGGGGAAGCCCTGGTGCACAAACGTCGAAATACTTCAGATCGTTGAACAAAGACCTAAACTTTACTCCCTTTTCTGCACTTAAGGAACTATCGGCTGCTAAGGTTAGGACAGCACTGTTGTAATTGTCTGGTGTTCTCAGCTCGAATACACCTGACAATGCAAGTGGAGAAAAGAGGTCTCTTCTTTCCGCCAAACAAAACCTGCAGATGTGTGTTGCATTGCTAAAGTTTTCAACAAAGCCGCCAATTCCATGGCTTCCAAGATTGTCACCGAGGATTGCGCACACTGTGCCAATCAGACGTGTGCCCTTTGTAGTGACGACTGTGCCTGCTTCGAGCTTTTTAAGATCATCAATCAGGGGTGCAAATATTTTGTCTTGACCAAAGTATTTAAAGTAAGTCTCACTGCAAAGCAAGCAGAGCTTGATGGAGTCAGTTGAGCATCTCTTCCATGAATAAAGATTGCCAAGAATTAAATAAACTGCAAGCAGCTTGTGCTTCTTCTTCGCAGAACCGAGTGGGTTTACGACTTCGAAAGCATCCTGGAAAAGAATTAGCTTTAACGCTTTTGGATGATCCTTGTAAAGTAAAATAGACTTGAAAACACTGCCATCGGTGAAGTCTTTCATTACTCTGTTGGTGTTTGGTAAGAGTTCATCACACTGCTTAACCACAGCTTCATTTTCTAGCATGGCCTCCAGTGTTTTTAATACTGGCACGTAATAGAATGTTGCATCCCTAATTCTTTTGTTTCTTCCCAGTAGTATTGTAACAGGCTCCACAAAGAGAAAGGGTTTCTTGAAATGTAAGTTACGGGTGTGCTTACTGCGGAACACACCACCCGGATCTCTGTGCACAGCTAAGACAAGATCTGCTTCAAAAGCTTCGTCGATTATCTTGTCAACTTCTTCACTGCACACAACATGTTTGAGCCTAGCTTTAAGAATGGAAGTCATCATCGAAACATTAGCGGTCTGAATGTCATATATAGCCTCTGCTATCAGCTGCACAGTGGATGAAGGAACATGACGCTCTGACAGCAATCTCAGGTATAGATGAGCGAAAGCATCAGTAACTTCGTCACTGCATGTTTCCTGGCAGTCTCTGAGGGAACCTTCATGAGTACTTGCAATTGGAGCTTCTTCAAGCTCGTTGTCCCAGGAGTTCTCAGCAGACTGAATATTTCCTGTGACAGCTTCTGAAGCAATTGCACTGACCATAGTTTGAACCTGCGATTGTGGAGCTGAGTTTGTGGCCTTTACGTGGTAGCGTGAAAGGTGGGAGGAGAAAGAAGCCTTGTTCTTGTACACTTTGCTGCAGTTCTGAAATGGGCACTTCACCTCTGTCCCTTCGGTAATGTGACATTTCAAGTGTGCCACAAGAGATTTATAATCTTTGCAGAGCTGAATGCAGGCATCCACAGAGCATACGAAGTCACATCTGTGAACAGTTATAGCACTGCGGCTTTCGCCTTCTGCACGTCGTGCTTGTCTGTGTTCACGGCATATGTGGCTGTACACGCTGCCGACTTTACGGAACGTCTTGCAACAACTTCGAAAAGGGCACTTGACGCGGAACTGGTTCACATTTTTGTGCAAAGCGATGTGCTTGTAGAAGGAAGAGAGGGACGAAGTAATGTTGCTGCATATGCTGCAGGAGTACATCGCTGAAAAAACCAGAATGGAAATAATTAAATTTTTATCCACATAACTTTAAGATTGTTGGCTATACAAGGATAGAAACTGGGAGAGTATGGGATTATGGGAGATGTGCACTTAACCTGCGCCACTAGTTCTTGCCGCCACAGCAGGAAGTAAGCCACCTTTCTTATTTTTCGGCTTTAACGCGTCGCCTTAATTGTACATTTTTTGTCGATCGTGATGCTCATCCTTCCTGCGCTACCATGATTGTATATACGTTAGATAAAAATTGCCTTGAGCTCAGTATGATCAATCATTAATTGGGAGACGCCTCGCATGCTGACTTTCAACCAATTAGTATAGCAGCACCGTAGATACTAATTTGTACTGTGAACAGCATGCATTTGAATACATCAGCTTGAACACACCTGTACTGAACATGGTAGAAGTCGTTTTCTTTTTTTATACTGAAACCCAAACAGTGCCTTACATAGGAGCTGTTATTTAGGCTTGTTCTCTGATATATGCATCTGTCATGCAAAGTAAATGGATGATCAGTGTTAGCTAGTCCACGTTGTACTTCTATCGTCGCATTTGCTTTGAATACCGCGGCCATGCACTAGTGCGTGATGATTGCGGTTTTATTTTGGCTTAGTTACAGGCTCTCTTGACTGAGCTGCAGCGTGATTGCGGATGCCTTAAGTTAGTATCTACTACTTTACAAAGGCCGGGAGCCTTCCGCTCAGGTTGTGAATGCATTTCTGCCAGTTTTTTAGCGCGAAAGCACTAATCCGGAGGTTCCTACCCCAAGAAAATTCTGCTCTTGCTTGCTTGTGAAGCAGCTGCATAGCAGCAGCTGCATAGGAACACTATAACAGTTAGCCAAGCATAGTGATGACACTGTGCCTATACATGATAGCCATAACCAGGGTCAACCATGACCCGAACATGAGTTAACTTGGAATTTGGTGCCCGGGCCACCGCCAGATTTCAGCATGGTTCACCCAAAAATTGACCTCAGCCAAACTGGACCAAAACTGATTATAAGTAATCAGTTTTATTCAATACAAGTATATTTAGTCCTCTGCAATGTCCAGTTCAAGTACTGTTAATTTGATTACATTCGGAGAATTTTGGTTATTTAAGTCACTAATTACTCTTCACTAATTAGCGGTCACTAGTCAGGTACTACTAATTGTTAAATTATTGTCAAGTTCAAGTAGTTTATTTGGTTGATTTTCTGGTAATTTAATTCCCTAATTGCTTTTGACTAATGAAGGGTCACTTATCAGAGGTCACCATTTCTCCTTTACTACCTCCAGGTCAAATACCGTTCGTCTGATTACATTCGGAGCATTTATAGCCATTTTATTCACTAATTGTTTATCGCTAATTAAGGGTCGGTAATTAAGTGTCAGTATTTAGTCCTTTACTACCTCGAGTTCAGGTAGTGTTCATTTCATTGTAATTTAAGCATGCTGTCAAGCATCTACGCCGTTTGCAATTCTGCGCCAGCCTCCGAAGAGAACTGACACGTGCGGGTGACCGACGACCCGTTCCCCGCATAACATGCATCTCACCGTCCAGAACTGTCCGTAATACGTGATATAGTCCAATATGGTAGTCTCATTAGCCGACAAACAGATCAAACAGCATATTCAACATTAAAATTTTCACAGCCATAGCAAAAGCCGTGTGGAATCTATTTGACGCTTATGCCGATACAGCGGCGGCGACCAGGCCGCCGAGCCTACTGAGGCGAAGACATGCTCCACCGCAATACACGGGGGAGCGCAGGCCGCGTAGCAACCGCAAAGCTGGAAACGAACGATCCACCTCCGGGTCGACGTTGCTTGTCGACAGCTAGGCAAGGGCCAAGACCGCAGCTTTGTTTACTCGAGAAAGTTCGCGTACGCATGCAGAGTCTGAACACTCGTGAGTTCAAAGATACCGTGAGCCGAACGGCCTCCGCTCAGCCGTAGCTCCGCGTGAGCAAGATGCGATGCCGCTGCATTCGAAACAACAAGCTGACGCAGGGCTGGAATCTCGCGAGACTGGTTCGGCTCGCGCGAGTGGCCGATGCGCCGGCCGAATGACGACAGTCGGCGCGGCGGCCAATGCCGCGAGTCGAAGCTCAAGCGAGAACCCGAGCCCAGGCAGACCTCAAATTTAACGCACACACCACGTTAAAACACGCTGCAAAGATTTCAGATAGCCTTTAGAGGCAATCGTGAATGCGATGAAAATTAAGGGCTGCGTGGTTGCGGTAGCGAGGCCGCGGCACGATTTAGAAGCTAGCACAATGAAATATGGAATAGACACACGACGCTTGCCGCTACGGCGGCGTCCGCGGCGGCAAGTGATTCGCGCGTGAGCGCTCGTCCTGTTCGTTTTAACTTTTAACTGCGTGTCAAAGCTGCACCTTCACCATGAACAGTTTACGGAGCGTAGGCAGCTTGAAACCGCAAGGCGGAGGATGAAAGTTACGCAGGGCTAGGGCTTTCCCGCTATTCAGTGAGATGCGAGCTATGTGCCCATGCCTTAATATTTCGCTACAGTAATCCACCTCCATCGCACGCAACATCTACAATATAGTTTAGAGATTTCCACCGGTGACACAAAGCAAATCACACTGTCTGTATCAAGTGGCAGAGATTGTTTGTTCACTCACCTTTCCAAATGAAACGAATAAATCGATGCACGAAGACACCAAACCCCTCTTCATGCGGAAGTCATCTTGCGAAGTGCAGCTCCGCATCAAAAGCAATCACATAGTACTAGTTGTGCGAAAAATTTAGTTTACTACACTCTAGGCTTTAAAAAATAAACGGATGTTTTTAAGGTGTTCAGGTGCATTATTCGTAGCTTACTTCTTAATAGAGACGCACGTGACTAGACCACGGCGGTCAAAAACAGAAAATGTCTGCTTTTTTGCTTGATCACCTTTCTGTTTTTTCCAGTAACAGATTTTTTCCGTGCGGCAACAGTAAATTTCTGCAAAAACGCCTGTAATTTTACACACTTTTTTTACAGTGTAGTTTTGTCCATCTCTTTGAATTTTCAGGTAGTAGGCTGTTGTAGCCTTGACGTAACTTGCTGTATAGCCCGCTTTCGCGTAAGCTATAGTGTGCGAATTAAGGAGTCCTAAATATTTTGCTAAGGAAGGAATTGGGGAATGGGGGGGGGGGGGTAATGGAGGGAAGACTCTATGGTTAATCACCGTAAAGAGCCGTGCGAAACATTTTATTTCCTCTTTTATTTATTTTTTTTTGGGGGGGGGGAAAGGTTAATAAATGCGCTTGCAGACGTGCAGCGCGACATACAAAAGAACCAGCTGAAAATGTGCCGACTGCAGTTCGCACTCGCTCATTGTGCACTGTCGTCGACGGGCGCGCGGATAAGCAACGCGAAAATAGAACGTACAAACGAAAACAGTAGGGGGCCGCCCCTCGTTATCACTGCTTAACGGGATTGACGCTGTCTCTTCGCCGACTGGGCGCATTTCTTTGTTTGACCACGTGTCCTTCTCGTTACCCCCGCTGCCGCCGCAGTTAGTCGCTGGGGTCGGACGAAGCGGCGGCCCGCTTTAATTGCGGCTCCCACCAGAAATACAGCGCTGGACATCGCCGGAGGCGTTCCCTTTGCAGAGCGAGCGGTGGGTGTTCCAGGGCCCGCCGCGCTCTGCTCCCTACTCCTTCCTGCAGCGGCGAGACCAATTAAGCGAGGCCGACCCTGTTTCTTGGAGACGAGGCGGAATCTCGAGCACGAACCCCCCTCTCCGCGGATTCTCTGATGAGCGTGGTGCGCGTACTTGCGCAAATGTGCCCCCCCCCCCCTTCCTTCTATTTCTATTCAGGTGCTCTCCACTAATCTTAATCACTTCGGGTAGTGGTGTTATTGCTGGAGGTGCGCGTTCTGATTACTCTGTTGATTTTTCTTTTTCGTGTTTCTCTTCATTTTTTCCCCCTCCCGCTACCGTAAACAGCGCTGCGCACCCGTTATACGTTTGCCGCAGGCACAGCTGTGCTGCGTAACAGGGCTGGCTGCAGTGATGCGGTCCGCACCCGCTTGACCCCAATGCGGAAACCGTAAACAAAGCTCCCGTATGGGTCGGAAATGGCGCTACTATATAGGAACTGGCGTGTATATGTAAACAGTGGTCTGAATCGCGCGGCAGCTTCGGAGAATCGGCTTAATTAGGAGATATGAAGCGTGTGCCGCCCGTGGTGGCCATTGAAGGCGTACAGCTCTGCTATAATACGACGGCGGGCAGCCTATATATAAGTGTTTGGTGATTCCCGTCGCGGTTTACGGAGGGATGGGGAAGCTCCCTCGACAGGCAACCGTTTTGCGTGGGTCTTCGCCCGAAGGAAAACGTTGTTATGGGTAGGTGCGCCGCTTCCTCAGTTTCTTAAAAACATTCGGCGCACCGATATTTCGAACAGCGGTGCAGTTGCCTCTCGATGAATCGGAACTCGAAATGGGAGCGAGAGTTTGCTCGAGTACGGAGTTAGAATTAAGGGGCACTTTTTTTTTGTATACACGCGATGTTGACGGGACCGAAGCTTCGCTTCGAATGAACCGGAAGTTCGAATTAAGCGAGTTCGGACGCGCGAGGTTCTTCCACCAGCGCAGCAACCTATCGCTCGCCCCCCTTTTTTGCTACCGGAAAGTTGTTTTCTTCGAGTTTCGTTCCGAAAACAAAGCGACCAATAGCGATCAAAGTACCAAGACGCGATGACCTCGTCAGACTGAATAAAAACAACGATGTTTCTCTCGTCCCGCTGTGCTTCGCGCTGTGCGATCGCGATAGCACACCTAGTAACGGCATTCCTGACTAGCGCGCCGCCTGCTGGGGGGACACCTGCGGCGACGGTGCCTGTGCCGGTCGCGCGCCGATGATAGCGTCGTGGTTGTGGCGCTGCGGAACGGAAGCAGCGCATCCACAGTCTACCGGGGATGGAGGGAGTGGAGGTGGGGGGGGGGGGGGGGGGAGGCGAAGTTTCGCCGCGTCAACTGAGGGTGGGGGGGGGGGGGGAGGGGGAGGGAGCGGACTCGTGCAGAACGAGAGCGGCGCGACGCGTCGACGCCCCGAGGGAAAGCTGCTCCCTTGGCGGCCGCGACCGGTTTTTCTGCCGGCTTTCGTCAAGCGGCCGCCGCCGTTTCCAGGTCGCCGCTCTTGGAGTGCGCTGCCTGCGTCGTCTCGCTGGAAGGTACCGGAGTGACGCGAAGCTAGGCGCCCCGCGACTTGGTGGAGACCCCCCTCCGCGTGTTAAGACGATTTAGTTGTAAAGAGGGTTGAAGATAATCGTTTGATCTATAAATGAACGCTCATTTAGTCAAGTTCTTCCTTTGTTGCAAGTTCTTATTAGGGAAAAAAAAACTACGGGGGGGGGGGGGGGGGAATACTAGTCTGCTCACGTGCTGCGGTGGCTCAGTGGTTAGGGTGCTCGACTACTGATCCGGAGTTCCCGGGTTCGAATCCGACCGCAGCGGCTGCGTTTTTATGGAGGAAAAACGCTAAGGCGCCCGTTTGCTGTGCGATGTCAGTGCACGTTAAAGATCCCCAGGTGGTCGAAATTATTCCGGAGCCCTCCACTACGGGACCTCATTCTTCCTTTCTTCTTTCACTCCCTCCTTTATCCCTTCCCTTACGGCGCGGTTCAGGTGTCCAACGATATATGAGACAGATACTGCGCCATTTCCTTTCCCCAAAAACCAATTATTATCAATCATTATTGTGGTTTGCGTAACTTAGTTCGCGTTGGTCACCAAACCGTGCACCATTGTGGGCTCCGTGGGTTAATTAATGCCCATATGTTTAGAATTGGTCATTCTCTACTTAACATTAATAGATAGCGGCGAGTCCTGATACAACTACCAGCTCAGTGGTGCTCTGGCACTGCCTGTTCCTATCACAGCCACCCGTAGGGATTGTGCAACCACTGTTGCTCTTCCCGTGCGACTTCTCGCGCAGGTGGCGCGGCGTTCCTCCGAACTTACCCGAGCTTACCCGAGTTACAGTACCCGAGCTTCCTCTTATTGGCTGCAGCTTGCGTGGCGCTCCTCCGAACTTACCCGAGCTTACCAGAGTTATAGTACCGAGCTTCCTCTTATTGGCTGCAGCTTGCGTGGCGCTCCTCCGAACTTACCCGAGCTTACCCGAGTTATAGTGCCCGAGCTTCCTCTTATTGGCTGCAGCTTGCGTGGCGCTCCTCCGAACTTACCCGAGCTTACCCGAGTTATAGTACCCGAGCTTCCTCTTATTGGCTGCAGCTTGCGTGGCGCTCCTCCGAACTTACCCGAGCTTACCCGAGTTATAGTACCCGAGCTTCCTCTTATTGGCTGCAGCTTGCGTGGCGCTCCTCCGAACTTACCCGAGCTTACCCGAGTTATAGTACCCGAGCTTCCTCTTATTGGCTGCAGCTTGCGTGGCGCTCCTCCGAACTTACCCGAGCTTACCCGAGTTACAGTACCCGAGCTTCCTCTTATTGGCTGCAGCTTGCGTGGCGCTCCTCCGAACTTACCCGAGCTTACCCGAGTTATAGTACCCGAGCTTCCTCTTATTGGCTGCAGCTTGCGTGGCGCTCCTCCGAACTTACCCGAGCTTACCCGAGTTACAGTACTCGAGCTTCCTCTTATTGGCTGCAGCTTGCGTGGCGCTCCTCCGAACTTACCCGAGCTTACCCGAGTTATAGTGCCCGAGCTTCCTCTTATTGGCTGCAGCTTGCGTGGCGCTCCTCCGAACTTACCCGAGCTTACCCGAGTTATAGTACCCGAGCTTCCTCTTATTGGCTGCAGCTTGCGTGGCGCTCCTCCGAACTTACCCGAGCTTACCCGAGTTATAGTACCCGAGCTTCCTCTTATTGGCTGCAGCTTGCGTGGCGCTCCTCCGAACTTACCCGAGCTTACCCGAGTGATAGTACCCGAGCTTCCTCTTATTGGCTGCAGCTTGCGTGGCGCTCCTCCGAACTTACCCGAGTTACAGTACCCGAGCTTCCTCTTATTGGCTGCAGCTTGCGTGGCGCTCCTCCGAACTTACCCGAGCTTACCCGAGTTATAGTACCCGAGCTTCCTCCTATTGGCTGCAGCTTGCGTGGCGCTCCTCCGAACTTACCCGAGCTTACCCGAGTTATAGTACCCGAGCTTCCTCTTATTGGCTGCAGCTTGCGTGGCGCTCCTCCGAACTTACCCGAGCTTACCCGAGTTATAGTACCCGAGCTTCCTCTTATTGGCTGCAGCTTGCGTGGCGCTCCTCCGAACTTACCCGAGCTTACCCGAGTTATAGTACCCGAGCTTCCTCTTATTGGCTGCAGCTTGCGTGGCGCTCCTCCGAACTTACCCGAGCTTACCCGAGTTACAGTACCCGAGCTTCCTCTTATTGGCTGCAGCTTGCGTGGCGCTCCTCCGAACTTACCCGAGCTTACCCGAGTTATAGTACCCGAGCTTCCTCTTATTGGCTGCAGCTTGCGTGGCGCTCCTCCGAACTTACCCGAGCTTACCCGAGTTATAGTACCCGAGCTTCCTCTTATTGGCTGCAGCTTGCGTGGCGCTCCTCCGAACTTACCCGAGCTTACCCGAGTTATAGTACCCGAGCTTCCTCTTATTGGCTGCAGCTTGCGTGGCGCTCCTCCGAACTTACCCGAGCTTACCCGAGTTACAGTACCCGAGCTTCCTCTTATTGGCTGCAGCTTGCGTGGCGCTCCTCCGAACTTACCCGAGCTTACCCGAGTTATAGTACCCGAGCTTCCTCCTATTGGCTGCAGCTTGCGTGGCGCTCCTCCGAACTTACCCGAGCTTACCCGAGTTATAGTACCCGAGCTTCCTCTTATTGGCTGCAGCTTGCGTGGCGCTCCTCCGAACTTACCCGAGCTTACCCGAGTTATAGTACCCGAGCTTCCTCTTATTGGCTGCAGCTTGCGTGGCGCTCCTCCGAACTTACCCGAGCTTACCCGAGTTATAGTACCCGAGCTTCCTCTTATTGGCTGCAGCTTGCGTGGCGCTCCTCCGAACTTACCCGAGCTTACCCGAGTTACAGTACCCGAGCTTCCTCTTATTGGCTGCAGCTTGCGTGGCGCTCCTCCGAACTTACCCGAGCTTACCCGAGTTATAGTACCCGAGCTTCCTCCTATTGGCTGCAGCTTGCGTGGCGCTCCTCCGAACTTACCCGAGCTTACCCGAGTTATAGTACCCGAGCTTCCTCTTATTGGCTGCAGCTTGCGTGGCGCTCCTCCGAACTTACCCGAGCTTACCCGAGTTATAGTACCCGAGCTTCCTCTTATTGGCTGCAGCTTGCGTGGCGCTCCTCCGAACTTACCCGAGCTTACCCGAGTTATAGTACCCGAGCTTCCTCTTATTTGATGCAGCTTGCGTGGCGTTCCTCCGAACTTACCCGAGCTTACCCGAGTTATAGTACCCGAGCTTCCTCCTATTGGCTGCAGCTTGCGTGGCGCTCCTCCGAACTTACCCGAGCTTACCCGAGTTATAGTACCCGAGCTTCCTCTTATTGGCTGCAGCTTGCGTGGCGCTCCTCCGAACTTACCCGAGCTTACCCGAGTTATAGTACCCGAGCTTCCTCTTATTTGATGCAGCTTGCGTGGCGCTCCTCCGAACTTACCCGAGCTTACCCGAGTTACAGTACCCGAGCTTCCTCTTATTGGCTGCAGCTTGCGTGGCGCTCCTCCGAACTTACCCGAGCTTACCCGAGTTATAGTACCCGAGCTTCCTCTTATTGGCTGCAGCTTGCGTGGCGCTCCTCCGAACTTACCCGAGCTTACCCGAGTTATAGTACCCGAGCTTCCTCTTATTGGCTGCAGCTTGCGTGGCGCTCCTCCGAACTTACCCGAGTTATAGTACCCGAGCTTCCTCTTATTGGCTGCAGCTTGCGTGGCGCTCCTCCGAACTTACCCGAGCTTACCCGAGTTATAGTACCCGAGCTTCCTCTTATTGGCTGCAGCTTGCGTGGCGCTCCTCCGAACTTACCCGAGCTTACCCGAGTTATAGTACCCGAGCTTCCTCTTATTTGATGCAGCTTGCGTGGCGTTCCTCCGAACTTACCCGAGCTTACCCGAGTTATAGTACCCGAGCTTCCTCCTATTGGCTGCAGCTTGCGCGGCGCTCCCCCCATCTTACTCGAGCTACTCGGTAACTCGGATAAGCTCGGGTAAGTGTCCACACTTTTTATGAAGTTTCGGGCGCACGCTTGAATTCGCGTTAATGCGGCAGCGTAGAGTTCGTGCTTCATTTCGTACCCCTCGTCACTTAGTTGCGAGGGCCGATAAGCTTCTAGATATCTAGGGCTCTGGAGGTGCGAGGAGAGAGGCGCTCTCCGGAATGCCTGTGTCCATGAGGGTTATCAGCGAGATGCAGTAGTCGCGCTACAGCGCCGTGGTGCTAAGCGGGTGACTTTTATGCCTCGTCGTTAAGCCAGAACCCCCTTTACACTCTGCCACATAGAGGGAAGTGCAAAGCGAAGGGAACAACACAAAGTGCACAGCATGTGAGTGTTGTGCAAGTTACGATCTTTGTAAGAAGGCAGACCGACTGTCGGTGAGCATTGAACCTAGCTTTGGAACTGTAAATCCTGTTTGGAATTTGTCCGCACTACTAGAAGCTGAAGTGAGAATTTGGAGCTGGATAGCACTAAGCGTTCGATCCTGTCGACTACACCGTGCTTACGTTTGTTGCATGTATTTGACAAGGATTCGGAGAAGGATCGAAAGTCGGAGAGGGAGAGAGAGAAACACACACCTATCTTCCAGGCCTGCCGCTTGTTATCATGAATGCATTAGCTGGGACGGCGTCTGGCGAAATAAAGTCGGAATTAATGGCAGAAGTTCGATAAAAACTGTTGGCTGTGTAATCTATTATCGTCTTGCGATCACTGCGACGAAAAGTAATAATAGATGTAGCATTTCTTTCCTTGTGTCCGAGCTCTGTTGCGCGCGCAGCGGCCCTTATTTCCTTACGAAGCCGGCGAGGGGGAATTCATTAATCGCCAGACGCGCGCGGACCAGCAACAAAATCGCGCGCCGCACTCCGTCTGCGGAATGCGGCCGCACATTCTCGGAGAACCAGCGGCGCCTCGGCAGCCGCGATGAAAATATTGCGGGCAGATTAATTATGTACTGCCACTTTTGCGCGCTTTGCCGCGCGTTTAGCATTTTCTTCACTCGATTATGTATATAGTATTGCGATTGTACGAAATTTGTTTTGAACATGCTTTCATGAGATCCTCTGTTCTTTCTTTATTTCCTTACCTCTTTCCTTCTTTCTTGAGTGTTTGTTTCGTGAGCATGCTGTGGCGCATTTCTTGGTACTAGTTCGCGCACGTGTTGGAGGGGGAAGAAAGAGGGGGGGGGGGGGGTACCTGCGAGGAAAAGCCGGAGGGGTCGGTCCTATAGGCACGTTCCCTCCTGGTCTGCATTGCTTCATGTAAGCTCCGTGTTCTGCGCGAGCCTTCTCTCTCTCTCTCCATCTTTTTCTTTTCTCTTGATGAATTTGCCTGCTGTCGTTCCCCCTATACACGGGAGTGCATTTTCGTGCACTCTGCAAGACGAGGGCGGGCGTCCGTACACGGCGACGGGACAAAGGCTCCGACGTAAATAGAGCGTGGCTGAAAAGTTGCAGGACGCGTCCGTGGTTCGTTTTAGAGGCGGCGAATAAACATCGTTATCTTTGGCTCGTTTTGGCTTGCATGTAGAAGAGGTAGCGAGGAATCGGCCTGTGCTGACGAATGGACGGCCGTGTACGTGAAGAAAAAAGTGAAGAGAGCACGCAAGGCAGCGCCGCGTTCGCTGCGACCAGCCTGCAGCTCGGCTGGGCATGGCTGCATGCCCTCAGAGCCGCGCTTGGGCAGGACAGTGCATTTAGGGAGACTCGCATTCCGTTCAGAATTAATGGAAATGTTTGTGTGGCGAATCGTCGCTTCTGTGCTAGAAGACTCTGCAACCGTAGATGGGAGATAAATAAAATAGTGGTAGAGGTTTAACGTAGTTAAATCGAATAGACGTGTGAAACCGTGTGTTCATTCTTCGCCTCTTCTTTCTGGCATCTGCACGTGCACGCAACCGCGCTTCTCGCTGTTCATCTTCACACCCGCTCTCCACTCGGTGGCGGCCGACGCGACGCTTCTCCGAACTAACCCGAATTACTCCGAGGCTTCACACAGGATTATTGGTTGGGACCGTGTTAAGATACTCTTCCGCACTAAAACACAGCGACACGTGCCGCGCGTCGATATACACGTTTCATGTTGTCAGGATCATCGTGAAACTTGGAAGTACGGTGCGCTCTTGGTGAAACGAGCTTGTAAAAAGAAAGCTTTCCGGCTTGAAAAGACTGTCTATTGGGAATCGGCGGTATGTCGCTTCCTACGTGTCTGTCGGGGGCACTGTAACGAGCGCCTGATAGAACAGCTCCTACAGAGAAGCTATTTTCGCCTTTTCCTGTTCTGTTGCTATGCCATCATCAGTTACTCGCAATTTCGGTTCTCTGCGAGCCACGCCGCATTCGTCTGTCAGTGAGCGACTAGCGTGTATGCTTACGGCTGAACCTTGAAGGCGTTGTATATACTGCGCGTAAGCGGACGCACGGCGCGGGAAGAAAAGCGATGCTTGTGAGAATCCGCGGCCATCTGTGACGTGGTTATTACTGCCCGTCGCCGCCGTCTGCTTATTTTCGCTGCGTCCCCCTCGGCGGAGGAGCCACTTGTACAGAGTCGAGCACTGTGCCCCGCATGCTTGGCCTTGCTCCGCCGCCAGCGCGAGAGAAGCCCCGCCGCTTGACGTCGTCGTGCAGCACCCCCCCATGAGAAACTGGGGCGCTGTGTCGTAATCGTGTCGCCCCTTTTGTTGCGTCGCCCGTGTCGCGCTGGGTAAAGTTGATTACGCCCTGGCTCCGTGCCAGCACCGCCCGGGGCGACCGCCAGTGTCAGCCGCGCGACGGAGTCTGAGCGCAGTCGACAGGATCTTTGGGATCTCAGCTTGCCGCAGTCGACAGGATCTCGGGAGGACCCAGACTTATCTATACCTGTGAGGAATTGAAAAATGTGGGGTAAATGAATTTATGCACTCCGGCGTTTAGTGTTTTGTAATACTCTTGCATAATTGGAAATTAAAATTATGCGAACCGCTAACCTCCTTAAAACGGTAAAACTGTGCTCATATACTCAGGCGCACTCATTGAATGAGTAGTAAAAACTAAAACCATCACCTTTTCATTTACCCGTCTGGCCGTTGAAATTTGAGGATGTTTCGTCTTTAGAATTACCTACCGCAGTGTCTGATCTTAGAGCGCACTTTGCTAAGCTGCATTCCGAGTGGCTGTGGCTTGAGTCTCCGTAGAGTTTTTCTTTTTTTAAGGTATACAAGCACATAGGACAGAATTTCGCTGGAGCCAGGCAGAGAACCCGTCTTTGTGTAAAAAAATATGGTCAAACTTGCGAAGCGAAGGTTACTTGGGGGGAATCAGTCCTACCTTTTCGACGTAGTTCAGGGTGCGCGTCGACCGGTTCCCGCAATTTATGTACCAGCGCGCGCCTATTTTTTGCGCGCTATTCTTCGGGTGTTACGAACCCCGCGACACCGCTTGCCTGCCGCTCGTTTTTCGCTTGCATTAAACGCGTGCAAGCGCGCAAAGTGACAGCCGCACCTCCACTGTGAACGCGCCTGACCTTGGACGCCTTTCGCGGCGAGATGTGCCCAGAGCGGGCGACATGCATGTATGCATGCATGCATCGCCGAATCGTCGTCCCCATCGTTCGCGCGTCGAATTGATCAATGTGTGCCACGGCCGGGTCTCCTCGAGGACGATCGATGCTTGCTTCGGAATCCGCTCGCGCGTGCTGTCCGCCTCCCTTCTCCCCCCCCCCCCCCCTCTCCTTTCTTCTCGGAGTCATGCGTGTGCTGTCTCGGGATGAATGTTGTATCGTGCGTGCGCGTGCTGCTGCTGCTGTTGCAGCTTTAGATGTTACGAGTTGGAGGCAGGCTGGCCCCGATCGAGTGTTCGAGAATAGCGCGCTCGGCCGGCGCGTCTTCGTTGTCGTCACACTTGGCCGCTTTCTCTGCGACCGGGGTTACCAGGTTAGTCGGGGTCGGTCCTCCTCTCCTGCCTTCGGAGACCACCACCGGTGCGACGCCAGGCTATCGATGCTGCCCGGAGCGATGGCTTTCTCCTCGTGCACTCTGCGGTGACCCGTTGCGGCGGGTGGTAGCGCCAGTCTGTGCGTGCGAGTATACGAACCCTCGCGCCGTAATGTGCTTTTCGTTTGTGGGCCTTACGGGTGGCGTAGTTGTGGGCCCATGTGTGTAGGGATCGGGAGACGACAAATGGGACCGCACACCGGGAACTGCATCTCCTCCACGCATCCTTGGTCCCTGCCCTGACATCATGACATTGCGCGGGCCTCCGAGATCGGTATCTCTCGCACCAATTCGCCAGGGCAGAGGGTGTGTCTTAAGCGGACTGTCGCGGGACCTCTGGTGTGCTAGCACGAATAGCCGCTTCGTCTTTGTTGTTGTTTCTTCCTTTAGTATTTGTTACTTGTTCGTGTCATCTCTCCGCCTGTACGCCTGCCGGCAAACAGGACGGTTTTCCTGCTTCGGCGTAGCGTGCTATCCGGTGGTGATAGAATAAACTTTGCTACTAGGAATTCCAATCTCGAGACCTCTGTTTATGTCATTCGAAAGACGACGTATAGAGTAATCTGCTTCCGCGTCCTTGGCTTCGCGTGTGGTTGGTTCTTAGCGTTACTTATTAACGGTCTGGCAACCTTGCGGGAAGCTGCAGCGTCACGGCTGCAGCACCACTGTAAGAAAACAGAAAAGGCTGGAAAGGAGGGTTGATGGGGTCTGCTTCTCTGCCGTTGCAGCGCGAGCAGAAAGGCACCACTGCCCCGCACTCACGCATGCACGCTCGCCGCACCACCGTCGCGTATCGCGCCAGAGCGGTTGGCCGAGCGTGTCGTCGTGTGACCGTGCCGTGCGTTCTAGAGTGCGCTGTGTGGTGTGGTGCCGGTGGGGAGGCCGCTTAATTAGAGGAGTGGCCGCTATGGGCAAGTCTCGTCCGCCGCGATTCCCCGGTGATGGGAAAGAAGAGTTCCGTCCGCTTCATCATCGTCGCTTTGGAAGCTCCGAGCGCACGCAAAAAAAAAAGCATTAATAAACGGCGCAGCGGGAGTTGGGCCTGTGTGGTGGAGGGAGAGGGTGAGGAGGAAGGGGCCTCAACGGGCTCGCGACGTCGCGGAGCGCGTACGTGGTGGCTCCGTCTTCTAATTTTGCGGCGGGACCACGTTTCCTCTTTCCCACGGGATGCTGGTCCGCTGAGGGGCCGGGGGGGGGGGGGGGGGTAGATTCGGGCGTTTGCTGGTCTTTTTCGCTTGCCGGGGCCAGCGCTAGATCCTCCCTCCACCGCCACTGTCTTGGTTTCCGATCAGCCGCCGACCTGCCAGTGTGGTCGTCCCGGCGATATCTCTCGGGCAGACCGAGAAGCTGATGAGGCGCTCAGCCGTGGAGCTGATCTCGACTCGGAGGGAAGGAGAGCAGCGCGGGGACAGGTTTTCTGCTTGATCGCTGGCGCTCGCGAAGTTGTCGGTCGGTTGAGGCGCAGCGGCTAGGAAAGGCGATGAGAGAAGGCGCAGGGTGTGTTTGACCTTAGTCCAGGCGCTGTTTGCACCTCCTGCCGCGATTAAAGCTCTCCCCTCTTTTGGCGCATTGCTGCGCGACTCTCTTTCTCTCTGTGCGCGTGCGTGTGTGTGTGCGCGCGCTCTCATGGCTTCGGATATCCTCGCTCTTTGAGGCGCCCCACTGATGAGGTCATCCGGCGTGGAGTCTTCGGTAAGGGCATGTGAAAACACACACTGTGGACAGTTCCTCTGGCTTCGCGAATCGTGGGCAGCGTAGCCCTTCTGTTTGTCTTCTGCCCACAGGGAGGAAGGGGGCCTTGGCATTCCGGTCCCCTCTGCATGCGCGACAACGCTTGCCCGTGGTTTTCGACATCCGCGCCGCCCTGGGACTCCCGAGTTTGTCTTGCGCTTGAGAAGGCGTGCGTCATTTGCTGTGACCGCTCTCGCGCCGCCGCATTTGTCCCGCGTCATTTTGACAGCCTATCCTGTCTTACGATTGAGACTGTAATGGGCAAGGATCGTTGTTGGCTTGCACTTGGCGAATGTTATGGGCGGCTCTAGACGAATTCAGTTCCCGTTACTGCCCCTGTTATTAAACTTAATGAGCCTAAGCTTTTTAGGTGTAAACCCAGGCCACCCCTCGACACGTACCGGACTACACGTTCTCTATAGCGTAAATAGGTTCGCGCAGAGTACGAGCACCAATTTTCCGCTGGTGCACGAACGCTGACTACGGCGTTACGTGAACCGTGTGAATTTGAGCCCGTTGTCGTGCGGCGTGGAGCCCAGAAAATGGGAAGGGAGGTGATACAACTTGTCGCGTAACTCGAGCGCTGTTCCGGAGGCAGCACAAGTCGTCCTTTTCACTCCATTTCGTACTTCATCACCATTTTTTTTCTTTGGGGGAACAGGTTGGGGTGGGGGGAGCATCGACAGCAATATGCGGCACAGCAGACGCACGTGCATTGCCCCCTCCCCGTAATAAGCGGCTGCTCGGAGACTGAGCACGCACTGGTTCTTGCCCCTCCACCGTACGTGAGAAGAAGCGATTGTCCTTTGGGAGAGCGTCGGAGGTGGTAGTTTATACGAAGAACAACTGCCGCTTCTTCGGCGACCTGTCTTTCCGCGCCGGGGGGGGGGGGGGGGGGGGGGCTGCAAAGACGAAAGCTGCGTGCGTTCCGAGACCGTTCCGTCAGCGTAACAAAAGGCAGACAGTCGCCAAGCCAGTGCTGCTGCTCCCGGGGCGGCTGAGCATTGGTGGCGGTGCTGCCGGGGGGCTGGCTCGTCTTCGGGACAACGCCGGCGGCGCAGGCCGCACATACACCCGCCTCTCTTTGTCGGCGCGGCGCCGACAAAACGCCGATTACGGCGCTGACAGCGTGATGAACACGGGTCGAAGCGGCGGCGGCGGGCTCCGCCCGTGTGACGTGACGGCCGCATGCCTGGACGACTTCTCTTCGCACCGCTCTCCCCTCCCCTCGCTGATCATCGTCGGTTGCTGGCGGGGGCGACGGGCTTGTGGATACAGGGCCCCTTCCTCGCCGGCGCTTTCGATTGCGCGTCTTGTGCCGCTTTCGCATTGTTTGCCACCGTCCTCCCCTTCGTCGACGGTCGCCGGGCCCTCCCTCCCCAACCCTCGCGCTGTGCAAGCTGACGCGTGTGGGCGGGTGGCGGCGACGTGCACCTACTTCTCTCCCAGCGGGCAGGGTCAGCAACCTTGCCTCGTGCGGCGGGATCGATCAAAGCGTGCACGGGTGGGGTTTGCTGCTCGCGGAAGGCTGGGAGAGAGAGCTGAGGGGGGAAAACCCCGCGGGTGCTGTTCGGAATTCGGGTCCTCCGCTTGCGAAGCGCCGTGTGTGCCTCGGCTGGCACCGTTCGTTCCTGCTGCGTCGCAGTCGTCGTCGTCAAACAGAAAGCGGCGCCGGGGTTCGGGAAGCGGGAGTCGGAATCCGTGCCCCTCCGGCTTCTCCCCGTGTTGTACGCGCAAATTGAACCCGGCGCCGCCACCGACTGCATTGTTTCACCCCGGCAACGCGACAGAGCGGGGCTCCGTCTCTGGGAGGGAGTCTTCTTGGACGTTATTCCTTCCGCTGTTCTCTTGTTTCCTCTCTCCAATGCTGGTGCGTTGTTCACCGGCCGCCACAAACTCTGCAGCCTGCCCGCGATGATCATTTCCCTCGAAGGAGGGCCGGTAATTTCTGCCAGGGCAGAAGCGCGCCGCCAGCGCCTTCAGGAGCATGTGGCAGCCCTTCTGGGTGTGTGGCGCTAGTGGCTGGGAGGGATGGGTTTTCTTCCGTTCCGTGCGGATGTGCTGTTCTGCTGGCTCGGATGCCGCCGCGTTTAAATCTGTTGACTGTGGAGGTTATATCAACACTGTTCGCAGGGCGGACAGTTTTATGTTCTACGACCCTTTCTGAAGTCGAAAGGAAAGCGGTTGCTCGCGACCGGAGCGTTTGGAAGTACGGCACAACTTAGGGAATCACGGCGGGCCGCCTTCGACGCGTCGCGATGGAATCGCGGAGGAGCGAGTCGACGCTGTGGGTACCGTTACTTCGCGTCTGGGCTATATTGGCAGGTGCGCCTGGAAAGAGAGCGACAGCCAGTACCGCGTTAGTATACTTTCGTGCTCATCCTCTGCTCCGTTGCTCGCCAAGAGTGCGCCCCGTCATCGCTCCTGGCTGACTTCCGCGACGGCACGGGGTACGCGATATGGATGTCTTCCGCGCCAGCACGCGGTTTCGTCATTCATCACTCGACATGACGGTCATGTTTCATTTTACGCGATTTCGCGCTGACGGCGGCGAAGGCTGCTTCCAGGAAGTGGCGCTGCCGCGACGCGTGCCGCCGAGAAACCGCCCGAGGCGGCGGCGGAGGACTTGGCACCTCGCTTGATGCAGCGTCCCCGCGGAGGAGGCCGCGCCGCAATGTGCGTTATTATACGGTAGGCGTCGCTCGCGCCATATACTACTTCTCCCGCATGCATATAGTTGCATGCCTCCGCCGCTCTCTCGCTCCCTCAAGGGCGCGAGCGTTGTTGTTGCCACACGCTCCTGCTACTCCGCCCCCCCCCCCCCCTTCACCCTATCCCCTGCAGCGGCATTCGGGGCCGCGGTCTGCGTGCGTGCCTTTGGGCGGTGTGTGTCTCGAGGGGGACGAGTGCTGCTGCCGCCACACGACATGCATTTCTCCTCCGCGCTTTTTCAGCTCGGCGAGGTTTTATTTATCGACTTCGCATTTTTTGTTGTTGTTTTTTTCGTGTGTGTCATTCGATCTTCCACGCTCAGCTGCGCGGCGCCATCGGAGGGCGTGGTGCGAGCGCGCCGGGGCGCACGGGATGTTGTTGCGCAGTCGAGGCGGCGTTGGCGACGTTTAGGCAACGGCGCTCTCGAACACGGGGCGACTGC
Organism: Amblyomma americanum; assembly: GCF_052857255.1. Lineage (NCBI taxonomy): Eukaryota > Metazoa > Arthropoda > Arachnida > Ixodida > Ixodidae > Amblyomma > Amblyomma americanum. The sequence goes on along the minus strand of NC_135499.1, from coordinate 159,015,288 downwards.
CGTGTCGCCCTCGGGCGTTTCGACTCGCGCCGATCGAGCGTGTGTTCGCGAGCCTCTCAGTGCTGTACGGCGCGTGCCGGAGCGCGAGTGAGAGCAGGCAGGTTTTCTCATTCACAGTGCAGTGTCCCGTATAGAAACTCTTTGCGGCGGGTTACTGCCTGCGTCTATCTACTGTGGCGCGTTCCGGCACTGTTGTTTCCCACGGGCAGCAGCCACATCACAGCTCGAGAATCATAGTCACGGGACAGCTGAAGGAGGGAGTGCATTTCAGGCGTTGTCAGTGCATAACGCGGGAGCTGTTGAGAGTGAGTTCAGGGGAAAAAAAAATTACACCGTACACCGGTGAGTACACCGGTGTCTATCTTTCCCCGTCCTTCTCTTCGATGCGGCATTTCCCACCATAATGAGCCGTCCGTACACCGGTTTGAAAGTCACGAAGGAGTGCGCAGTTCTTTCTTCCCCGGTCCGTTCCGTATTGCAGTTGCTTGCTGGAGTAACGTACTTACCTCGCTAGCTTGCTGTGCGGCTTGGTGGTTCCGATTTCTGCCTGTACACTTTGTTTCAACACTGCGCCATGGCGCGCGTGCAGAAAGTTGAGCCTAATGCCGCCTCGCTAATGAACAAGCCGACGGCCAGCTGTCACTGAGCATTGTCCCTCGCGGGCTGTGTGCGGCGTCTACACGACAAGGATAGAGACAAGGCAGGAAGAGAATTTCGAGAGCGGAAAGAAAGAAAAAAAAGGAAGGGAAAGCAGGGGATACAAGGACGAAACAAAGCTTATGGTAATGAAGCGGCAGCCGCCATGCCGTCGTCGCTTGTCGGTTTGTGTACGCGCGTGGTGTTTTCATCCGCACCGCACACACTTTCGCGCATCAGGGGGTTGCGACGTGCGTGCCACCAAGAGCGGCTGTGGTGGTGGCGCTGCACGCGCATGCTGTACACGACCGTCGACTCTCGATGGCCGTGCCGCGGCGGCAATTACGGCCGCGGGGCTAATTGCGGCTGCTGATAGGGGCGGCCACCGCACTCGGGGCACAGATTGCGCTTCCCGCTCGTTCTCCCCCTCTCTAATGGTCCTCGCGCGGTCTGTTTCCTAAATGAATTCGCGGCTTGCGAGGGAGCACTCGGCAGCCGGCCCGCTGATGCCCCGGCCTGGAGCATATATGGTCTCGGCGCCTGGCACCACGCACGCACACAACTAAAGCCCCAACTCGATGCACACATCCTAGGCGTACGGCGGAGCGCCTACGCGCCCAGCGCCGCGCCGTGCCAAGCGTCGAAAAAAGTCATACACCTCCATGCTCCCTGTGCTGGGGCGTTCTCCCTCTCGAGCCGACCGAAGGAATTTCAAGCGTGAAGTAAGGGGATTTGGGGGGCGCTGAAAGGACCACTTAAACCGCGAAGAAAAGTTCCAGGAACCTGGGATAGGTTCAAGCCATAAAGAAAAGAGTCCCCGAGAGCCCCCGCCGTCCTCCTATTGTTGTAAACCGGACCCCGCTTCCGACGCGCGCGCTCAGGCGCGGATATCTGACATGGACAGATATCTGCCCCTGCTCGCGCCTGCGCGCGCGTCGCGCTTTGCGCATGCGCAGACAGGATCCAGCGTACGCCCGTGCGCGTAGGCGCTCCGCTGGTACGCGTAGGATGTGTCCATCGAGTTGGGGCTTAAGGGGACCAGGGGCATCGCGAGAACCTCATCATCGTCGTGCGTACGCGCAGAAGTCGTAACACCTGATGCTTGCGAAATATTGAGAACAGGTGCAGAAAGCTAGCGCTGCCAATTTGTTCCGTGCTTGCCCAGGTACAGGCAGGGCAGTCTAACGTGACAGCGCACAAGGAGCACTTTTTGGGGAGGTCTCTGTGGACCGAATTTCCGCTGTATACGGCCACGGACAGCGTGCTGTTCCCCGAGACGCAGTGGTTTCTCCGGGAATGAACGGAAGCATAAAGGCGTTATGGTCAGCATTCGTTGAAACCCCGAGGCGCCTTTTCGTTCTACGCGTGTCGCTCCCGACGTGGGGGACATAAGCATCGGTAGATTCATCTTCGAGTCCTCCGTGATCCCCTTTCTTATCTCGGCTTGCCACCTTTGGACCCGAAGCATAACGCGCGTTCCGGGTAACGCAAGTTTTTGCGTCGAAGAAGAGCCCCGGTGTGTACATACGACTTCAGCTTCGGCCGAGGTGGCTCTGCCTTCTCCTCATCATCCTGCGCGCCAGGAAGGGAAGATGGGGAAACCTTCCCGTTGCTTTTCTCTTCCTTTTCTCCCCGGAGTGTGAAAGGCGATGCGCGCAGCTGCGTCCGCTTCCCGGAAATTGGCCGCGCTGGCGCTGTCACTGAGCCGAAGCGTTTCGGAGGATGGTCTTCCTCTCGAGCGGGACGACGCCTCGGGGTGGACATTCCGGGCGGGCGGCGATCGACCGGCGCTTCCCCCCCGCTGCCTCGCCTCGGCCCGAAGCCGCAGAATACGCTGCGGGTTGCCTGCCGGAGCGAAGGGCCCGGAGGAGGGGAGAGGACACGGCGGGAAGGAGAAAGGAAGCCCCGAGATGCGGGCGCCAAGACGGACGATCCCCGCAGGGCCCAGAGGCGAAGGCTCGCGTTGCAAGGCTTCGGAACTTGGGCAGCCCGGGGGTTCGAATTGACGTCGTGCTTTGGTTCCGCCCCCTCCTCCTCGAGGAGACTACAGGCAGTTAATATTGGAGCAGCGCATAACTGTTCTTCCTCTCCCTTTGATGTCACTGCGCGCTGTCGTGCCTGTGGCTGCAAATCGTTTGCCTAATGAATGAGCGAGACGTGATATCAACAGCCAAACAGTGCTTTGCGGCATTGACTATGTCCTCCTCACGTGCTGAGGACGTAGTCATGAGCACGTTTCTCTAGAGCGCTTTAACGAACCCCCCTCCCCGTCTTAATAAAAATTTAAGCACGTACTCGATTATAGAGACGGCGCATTGTGCTAGAGCGAAGGTTGCAGAGACATGCAAAATATATTGCTAATTGCATTGTATACCTTTAACGGAGTTTCCAACCCGCCGCGGTGGCTCAGTAGTAACGGCGCTCGGCTGCTGACCCGAAAGACGTGGGTTCGATCCCGGCCGCGGCGGCGGAATTTCTATACAGGCTGAATTCTAGAGGCCCGTGTACTGTGCGATGTCAGTGCACGTTAAAGAACCCCAGGTGGTCGAAATTCCCGGAGCCCTTCACTATGGCGTCCCTCATAGCGTGAGTCGCTTCAGGAGGTTGAACCCCGAATAAACCGATAATGGAGTTTCCACTTTCTCTGTTCCTTAGCACATCGCTGCAACGCTCTAGACAAGTGTGCGCGTGACTGAACTTCAGACCACCGTCGTTTGCCGGATCAAACGGAGGCCTGTTCACAGTCTGTGTCACGTAGTAGCGATGCTCGGTAGATTCTGAAAATAGGTAAAAGTCCAAAATCGAATAACCGTTGTCGCTAGCAAAGCGCCCTGGGGACGCCCATAACTGCGTTAGTTTAGAGCATAGCCAGCATCGTTCTTTTCAGTAGCGCCCCCTCGAGACATCGATGGCGCTGCAGTGCCTTGCCAGGGGGCGACGACGAAGAGGCAGCTTGCGCGCTTCCATCGGCGGCGGGGGCAGGCCCAAGGAGGCGGGTCCGGGGTCGTTGTGTGCGGCAGCGGCGCGCCAGAGGCTCGGCACCACCATGTACGCCAGCCGTAAGCGCTTCGTCACGGGCTTCCCGTACATCGCCAACTGGACGCTGGTGGAGTTCCGGCGCGAACCGCCCTTGGACCGCGTCTGCTCGCTGTGCGGAGTGCTGGCAGCCGAGACCCTGTGGGCGCCCTGCAAGCACGTCTTCTGCCGCCGCTGCTTCCAGGGCCTGGCGACGGGCGAGCCGCTCTGCTGCCCCGTGGACGGCGTCGACTTCAGCGCCCAGCAGATGCGCCTGGATCGCTCGGCGCCGGAGCTCTTCCGCCAGTACCCGGTGGGCTGCAAGAACAAGGGCTGCTTCCACGTGCCGACGCTGGCCACCTACGAGAAGCACATCGCCCTGTGCGAGTATCAGCTCGTCCTCTGCGAGCTGTGCTCCCGGCGTGTGCAGGTGTCCCAGGTGCTGTCGCACGTGCGCAACGAGTGCCGCAGGGTGTCCGCCAAGGCCGAGGCGGCCAAGTCCGCTTATTCCGCGCCGGACGGGGCCGTCGGCGGAGACTGCGCCCAGCGGCCGGACGCACGGGTGGAGACTCCGCTCGCCGACCGCTGCGACGTCGTGAGTCAGGAGCTCAAGACGCTGCGCATGACCATCCACGACGAGCTGCGCTCGTTTCGCACGGCGCTGGAGGAGGCCAAGGCTTCCCTGGCCGAGGACCAGCGCCTCTGGAAGCAGTCCACCGTGAACGCCGGCGACGAGACGGCGCAGCTGCTGCTGCTGGAGGGCGAGACCCTCAGCCGAGAGCTGGGCGCCGTGGAGGAAGACAGCCCGCCTTCGTCCTGCTACGTCTGGAAGGTGGCCGACTTCGCCCGCATGCGACAGGACGCCCTGGAAGGGCGCACCACGTCGTTCAGCAGCGACGCCTTCTACTGTGGAGGCGCGGGCTACCGCATGTACCTGCAGGGCAGCCTGGGCAACTCGACGACCGCTGGCGGGCCGTGCCTGGGGCTGTACTTCGTGCTGACGGCGGGCTCGTTCGACACGTCGCTCAGCTGGCCGTACGCGCAGAAGACCTCGTTCGTGCTCATCTCGACGGGCGGCACGTACAACATTCAGGGCGACATCCGGCCGGAGTCTGAGGGCGAAGAATGGGGCCACTGCTTCCGCAAGCCCCGGCCGGGCGAGGACAACGAGGGGTTCGGCTTCTCGCAGTTCATCACGCTCGACGACCTGGCCAACCCGGACTACGGGTACATTCGAGACAACTCCTTCACCGTCCACTTCCTCACGGAGCTCAAGGCCTAGCGACTCAAGTGCGTGGCGGTGAAATAAAAAATTCAGCACCTGCGAACGTTTTTACCGGGCTACGGCCGTCGTTTGATCTTGTACGCCAGCTGCACATGATTGTGCAACCTTTTCGACGTGGACGTTCGTCTCTTACAGTGCACAGTTTTCAAGACTGTCGTGCTGAAGACGCTTTTTACTGCGTGTTTCTGAGAAAGATGAAAAGCATTTTTCGTTGTACCTCGGAGCTTTTGTCTTCCTTTATAGTCTGTGCTGATAAATAGCTGTCGTATCAGAGGAAAAAAAATCGGGATTATGTGTTGTTCTCGTCGTCATATTTCGTTGAAGTATTATTGGTCGCCGGTGCAGCCACATGGTTGAGGCAGGTAGAGTGGTAACGAGAAAGGACTGTAAATGCTAGGGCAGAGCCGCGCGCGCGTGTGACGCATTCAGAGGCATAATGTTCGGTGGCCATCTTGTTTGGCCGCACTCGCTGGTTATCTATGGCTCATTGCCTGTCGTTCTGCGAATTCCCGCTATTGCTACTATTTAATTACCGTGCGCGCATTCCGCTCCGGGGAAACTGAGACGACAGCCGTGCCTTTGTGCTTCCCCGCATGCCTGTGCGAGCCAAAGTGCATTAGCCCAGACGGCACGCGCGCCTCGTCTGGTGAACAATAACTCGTTTGGAAACACGAGCGGCTGGCTGGAAGACCTGTGCAGCGACCCTCGGCTCCAGGCGTTCCGCGAGAGCGAACATCGTCGTCGTTGGGCAAACGCGGTTGTGAAATCTGTTCACGTCGCCGAGGGAGACGGGTGTACGTTTCAGTTTCGCGTCAAAGTGCAACGATGTGGCTAAGGCAGGCCGGCAGCGGGCTAAACTTGGGCTAAACTTGACGAAGACTTGTCATGCGGTTCAGTCTGGGGGCTCAGTGACGATGTATCACTACTTCTTCCTCTTTTTCCGGCCACGGCAGTGAACTGAAGTAGTCCTAGCAAGGGCCCGCAATCGCAGTTGGTGTAGCGGCGCTTGTCTTGTTTTCCCTTTCGTCGTCTGACCCTGGGTGCTGCGCGGGCAGTGGCCGTGGTGGAGGCAACAACGGGCGGCGTGCATGCATACATCCTCCGCGCTGTCTCGTAAAGCAGTGCGACCGGCTGTACAGTTGCGAAAACGGCGCGTGCCGCTCCACTGTCGCAATGGGCCGTTTGGACGGTCGGTCCCACGGGCCTGTTGTCTCGCTTCATTTTTTTTCTTCTTTCTCTTTCCTTCGGCAGAGACGGGGTGGCTGACTGCATGCACCTTGCTTTCTCGCCGGCCCGCGTCGTCTCTGATGAGGTCGAGCGTAGCGAGCTTGCGAGTGCTCCTGGCATCGTACGCTCGTTACGGGGCAATGGAGGCTCGGTAGACGTGTATGTATGCATAGGCGCTGTCGCTCCACAGAACGGGCTCGCGCACCGGTTTCGCGCATCGTGGAACACATTGTTTCGTGGCGCTGCCTGCTGCTATGAGTAGAGCGCTTGGAAGAAGGGCATTGGTCGGCTAGCTCTCGCTTATTTGCCGATCGCGGTCACTCCATCCTTTGTTTTCGATACGGCGCCTGTAGTCTTAGTCAAGCTGAAACTAAGCTAGCTGCGCTGTGATAGGCTGTGCCAGAGGGATGGGCTTGTGCTTGCTTGCCGAAGTGTGGAATTGTTGGAGCAGGGCCGACGACGGTGGTGCAGAAGTTTTGAAACCTGAACATATCTTTCGTTTTTCCTGTCTTTCCTTCATCCTAACTGGTTTAATTGGAACAATTCCCATTTGATTCCAGTTGGTTCCCAGCTGAGTTGCAGTTGGAGTCAACTGGGAACCAACTGGAAATTGTGCCTTAAACCAGTTTGGCCAGTTGGGATTTTCGCCTGGGTCTTTTTGTTATTTCCCTGCCACATGAGTGTGTGTATAGACAGGCATTGATCAGGCACTTTCTGGCCTTTATAGCTCGTGGCCATTTGCAGCTTGGGCAAATTGAAAGTGGCTGTGATCTGCTGACATTTTATTGCTAGAACTTTGCTGAACCACATCTGTCATGAAAGGTGATATTTCTTGACGTGGCTTCTGGCTGACATATCCGTGTGGCAGTTGGTTCACGTTATCTAAATTTTCATTATCATGATTGTCACTAATCAGATCAGTTACATGTTAGCCCAAAAGCCACTCTCACTCTATGGTCACTAATTGCTCCTGTCCTCCGCCAGCCTTGCCCACCCTATGTTTTCAAATTTCAGAATTTCATCTATCCCTCTCTTTATGCCTCCGCTCCTTTGCTATCCACTCTACTCTATTGGACCATTGGTTACCTGTTCTGAAGTTGCTAGTCTTGCCCAAATCAGTTTTCGTCTTTTGCTCAGCTGTGCTCACAAGCATTAATGCTTAAGTGGGCTGGTTTTAATCATGCATATTTACCTGGCAGTGAACTATTATTATTATTTCTATTAATCTGGCTAAAAATAGCACTAACCGACATTTGTTCTTCTGAACTATGCTGTTGTCGTTCTCTTGCTTAATCTTAAGGCTCAACCAATATACATCCCAAATTTTAATTCAGAAAAATTTTGGTACTCTTGTTGTCTGATGCTTGGCTTGGTTGCTATACTTCATGTCAGTTCTTCTTAGAAATAATTATTCCTGGACATCATCATGTGAAATGTTTTTTTATATTTTTGTTGTGCAGCTCCAGAGCTCGTCGGCAAGTTTCGTGGAAACCAGACACACAGTGACCACTTCCGTCTCCTAGAGCAGGATGGCCACAACCTTCTTGTGGGGGCTAGGTGAGCACAGTTTTTCTTCCTTTGGGTGTGTTGTGGGAGCCAGCTAGTTGCAAGAAGACTGCTCTTCTTAAACTATACTTCTGGTGATCGGAATGCATACTTTTAAGGAATATTGGGCATTGAAGTCAAGTTATATTCATCACTGCACAGCTATTTCCCCACTTATTCTGTACATTATTTTTAAAACACATATAGTAGATAACTGAAGTAGCTTAAGAGTGTGTTGTCATTATTTTTCACACTTAATTGGAAATGTGAAGTATGCATGGCCATTGTTTGTGTCTTCCGTATTTTCTTCTTATTTGCTTGCAGTTTATTTACTTTCCTCTATGGTGTTTCTGTATGGTTACTTTCTAAAATCAAGGAGCATAAATCTGTGCAAGCTGTGATAGTGTGGAATGCCCTGTAGGGTGCAGTATGTATCATGTGCCATGAACTGTAATGCGTGATTGTTACGTTATCTTCCAGGAATGTTGTCTACAACATCAGCCTTTCTACATTGGAGTTACAAAAGGTGAAGCTGCACTTTTACTAATAATTGCACAAGTCAGACTAGAGCATAACTACTCCCCTTACTTTTGCGGGCAGTGGTCAGCAGGGAATAGAATTTTCAGCCTTCTTATTGCCATTGCTGTACATTAGTGCAGGTCAGCATTTCTTTGCAGAGGAATGTAAACAAAAAATTTAATAAAAAAATGGATAGACGAAGCAAGGGTGATGCATTCAGGATGAGCCCTAAAAGCTATTGCTGGAAAGAGTTGGCAAAGATGGGTGCAAAAGGAAGGGCTAAATATGTCAATTTAAAAAAAAATCAGAAACACTTGAATCATCTGTGTTTATAAGACAGGACTTCATTAGGACTGAACATAGGAAAGAGCTTAGTGTCCAGGTTTTACATTTGCATAGTCTGATGAACTTGTTTTCTCTTGCAGAAGTTGGAGTGGTTTTCTGATGGTAAAGATATCGACATGTGCAAGCTGAAAGGAAAAAGTCAGGTGAGCGACAGTACAGCCACTGTCAACCATGGCTTTTGTTCAGCCTTTGTGCAAAGCATCTCAACTGACTATAGTCTCTGATGCACCATTTCACACCTTTTTAGGAGGCATGCCAGAACTACATCAGGGTGCTGGCGAGAAAGTCGGAAAGTGTCATTTTTGTCTGCGGCACAAATGCATACAAGCCACGCTGCAGGGACTATGTGATATCTCCGGTCAGTATTTCCTCTGTTCAGAACTCTACAAACTCTTGCTCCGAGAAAATTGCACTAAGTTTACTGCTGCAAGGTTGGCTTGGAACAGTACTGTTCATGTTTGACATGAACTAATGTTCTTATTGCTCACACACACAAAAAAAAGCTTCTAATTTTCTACATACATTGGAGAGCTCTTAATCAGCTGTTGATTCCACCTCACCTATTTCAAGCCTGTTCAATCAACTGCGGTGGCTATGGAAGATGTATTGTTAGCAGTTAAATAAAGCTAAGCTTTAACACAATAACAGGTCTTTTACTAAAGCTTTCTTACAGTGCAGCTGTGCAGTTTTGCTTCTTTTTCTTTGTATTTATTCGGTAAGAGTTGGTCTAGAAGTAATAGCTTGTGGGCAAGTTAATCATTGTGAAGATCACTGTGAAGTGTTCATTGTATTGCTTTGCTTTTCTGTCATGACCTAATCTGTACTACTTTGGCAGATTCCTTAGATCAGGAAAATAATGAGCAGTCTGCCATTTCAAGGTGACATGAGCTTTAAGTGTCTTGAGCTTCTTGCCCTAAACTCTCAATAGCAGGCCCACGCTTCTCTCTTTTTTTTTCATCATGCTTGATTAAAAACTGTGCACTGCTGAGCCCCGCATGCTCAACTCTGGACCACAGTACAGACTGATTGCTTGAGAGGGATTGATGGCAACTATTCTTGCAGGATGGGGAATACATAGTGAAGGAGCAGGTGCCTGGAGAGGGTCTGTGTCCCTTTGATCCCAAGAACAACAGCACAGCCATATTTGCTGGTAAGAACTGCGAGCCCTGCATTATCTGTACACACACACACGCACACACAAAAAAGGAACACAATTCCTGTAACATTCAGTGTAATTGACTGGTTGACCAGTTGTCGGTAAACAGAAATTGATGGCTTAGCTTTTGCTTTCATATTTTTCGTTATTCAGTAGTCGTGATTGAAGGTCAGTTTGATGCCTTACAAGCTGCAGATTCCCATAGTGCACAGAATACTAGAAGCTGTAAAGGTGTGTTGTGAGCAATATGCACAACAGACTCTTTTTAGCATACAAATCAATAAAAAAAAATTATTGGCCGTAATTTAACTTGCGTATTCAAGTCATATGCTAGATGAGGTTCAAGCTAGTAGAGTCGTAGTCTTTTTGGCTCCATTTCTGTGCTTAACTAGTAGGTGGGTGGGTTTCACCCTTTGTAAGGTGTTGCGTAAAGACACCGCAGCCAACTTAGTATGCCTGCATCTCATCTTGCTTCATTCCTGTTCCTCATATCAATTCCTTTTCCTGCATCTGACGAGTCTGCGTCACAAATTCAGTTGGACACATGCAAGTTGAAACGGAGCTAGGAGACGCGTACTTCTCTTGAGGGTCGTGCTTTGGGCACCTCATGTAGAAACAATGGCTTCAAGCTTGACTTCCCACTGCGCTCTTTTGTCCCAAAGTCTGGACAAATGACAGGGCTGGCCATGGGCTATGCAAGAAAGGGTCACGGTCAGCCGCCTGCATGACTCCCTCTCGACTTTTTGCATCGCTGCACACTTTGCGTCCTTCTTTCTGTGGCGCAGTGACCTACGAGGGGGTCCCCCATTGTGCAACGTGCCTACATTGAGTCTTGCTTTTGATTGCTCTTCTTTCAACAATAGCACTGCTGGCACGGAGGGCACTGTGGAAATGATGGGCAAAGTTGGTTAGCTGAGCTGCCTCACGTTTTTAATGAACAGGCACTGTTTGTTGGCCATGTGTCAAGTCTTTTGAGCACAAAAGTGTAGAATAGTCAATATGAGCTGCACATTATATGAGGTACATTTATAACAACTCGAGGCCACATGCATGATGATGATCATAAGAGGCCACGTGTGTACTCCATTGCAAGCTTCACACTCTTGCTCAGGATCGCACACAGATCCTTACTTTTCTTTGCGAGCCTGCAGACTGCTCTCAAATGAATCAAGAGTGTGTATGTCAGTAACTTGTTTGCTACTAAAGTATTATGCTGGAAACATAACCCCAGTGGAATTTGCATAGATATCAGATAAATAAACAGGCTTCAGCTTGGCTGCGCTTCGAGGCAGAGTGCTTTGTCTTTTGCAGTGTTCAGTGCACTTGGTTAACTCTAATACATTCCCATACAGCACCTATCTTGCCACTTTACAACATTTGACTTGAGCAGCACACTTTTGCTCAGGCCTGCAGCTTCTATTGAGTTCTAACATTCATCTTTCACTTGAAGAGCATTGAGTGAACATGGGTAAAGCATGGAAAGCTTTTCTAGAGTATTACGGGAATCACAGTTGACCATTGTGTCTTTCATCCTGTTTTTTTCTTGCACTATTATTTTTTGAATACTAACGAGCGCTGCTGATTTTTACCACTTTCTATGGAAATCAAAACTGGTCTTTATATCAACTGCTACTGTGTTTAGTTATCACCTGATGAGCTAAGTGCACCTTTGGTCTGTTCTGTTTGTTACCATGCTGCTTGGGACATTCAGGTCCCCTGTCAAGGAGGACAGGTAAATATGACTGCTGCAGCTTTGTGGCAAATGGCATGGTGCAGGAAAATGCATGTATACAATATTGCATGACAAAATTATATTTTTAAGTTTTTAGACAATTTGGGATTGAAATATTCATCTGGGGTTGCATACTGTAATTGGTTATCTGCTTTTTAAGATGTGGTTTCATGGGAACACTACGATGTCTAAGTACAGCATTCGGTTAAGCATCCCAACTTGGATGTATTGTTTATTCTCTGTTACACTGTTGTAGATCAGCTTATGGTAACAAGAGTTGCACGGAACATTGCGTTGTGCTTCATTGTTGCTTACAAAATGTAACAACACTGGTATTCATATAGATGGAATGTCTTTTTCTTTCTTGTACCCTGACTCTCTTGTAATGAGAGAAATTTCTTGTGCTCTTTTAAAAGATGGCGATCTGTATGTGGCCACTGTTGGCCAGCTTTCGGGGGCAGACCCACTCATCTACAGGAAGCCTCTCAGGACAGAGCCCTTCGACCTGAAGCACCTGAACGGTGAGTGGCCATTATTAGTTGTGGCTGGTTATGTGTTATTGCTCTTATTTCCTTTCTCTTTTTTTGCTTTATCTAAATGGCATTTGTCACAGGATATGAGATTAACTCGTGTTTCTGTTTGCAGCCCCGAACTTTGTAAGCTCCATCCACTATGAAGATTATGTGTACTTCTTCTTCCGCGAGTCAGCTGTGGAGTTTATTAACTGTGGAAAGGCAAGTATCGATCACATCTTGGGTCTGGTGTCTCCTTCCTGATATAGAAAATCCAGTTTGGTCACTTCGGTTTATTGCACTGCACATCATTGATTGCTCAGAATCATTAGAGCAGATTAATGAATCTATGAAGCCAATTCATTAGAGAACTACGATTCATGAGAATATTCTCTGCTGGCACATTTCAACACATAGCGTCGCCTGCAGGCCGTACAGAAATAGCTTGAGAAATTTCGTATTTTACGGCAATTCACAAATCTGCTGACATAAACCAGCTTTGTTGTCCAGCTGCTTGCCTTGCAAGGTGCATTTTATTTGTCATTTAAGAACCGTTTGGAATTGAGTAAAACAAAGGTATGCTTTACTGCACCCCTAGGTTGCATATAGTAGAGAGTACAGTTCTATGCACCTCACTAACTTGTTTTTAGCGTTCACAATCACTGATCCTGTATTTCTAGTGATATGTTTTTGCAGCATGTTTGTACTCTCCTACAAACGTGATTTGACTTCATTTACATGACACCTCAAGGAACTTTACATTTTCCCTACCTGAGACATATCTTTAGCACTTCCAAAAAGATGCAAGGCAGCTGTACTAGTTCCAATGGTGCAGTGGCTCTCTAAAAGTGATGCCAGATAATTGGCAGCGGTTTGTTGTGGTTGCATGGCTCACATCATCACTTCCTATCGTGTTTTCAATGTATCCATCAGATATGGAAATCAGATTTAACATTCCAATCATCCAGTATACCCTTCAAATTTCTGTTTAGCTGCTTTTGGCAGTGGAAGGCTCATTCTGTGGGGGGTATTATGCAAAAGACGGGGTAGGCTGTATTTAACTGAAGGTGCTGCATGAGTAATGTGGTATCAGCGCGCATTGAAAACTGTGTCATCCAGGATTTTGAAGTCCGTGTTTGAATTGACTGAAAGCAGAACTGTCCTGGCTTGGGTTATTTCTAGCGGACTAATCTATGCAGGGATACAAATAAACTAGTACAAAAACCGATGTCATAATGTAAAGCAGCCAGGGGGCAGCCTTTTCTTTTGGAGCTTTGTCATTGTTTATCAGTTTTTGAAGTCCCCTAGTCGTGGGTACCTCATCATTGGTTTGAAGTTAAACAAAGAGTTATCCACATCTCAAAATGGCGGGAGAGGAGGGGAATTACATTGGTAATTGTGTCCTATAAAATGCCAGCATTTTATTGGTTTTTCTTCTGGAACATTTCACTCTCTAACATCTTGTATGCCATGTGCTTTTCTTTGCAATGCAAGTCCCTGCTGATTTGCTTTTGTCCTGCACAGACGATTTACTCCAGAGTGGCGAGGGTGTGCACTCGGGACAAGGGCGGGCCTCACAAGTTCCAGCAGCGCTGGACCTCTTTCCTCAAGGCCCGACTCAACTGCTCCGTTGGTGGAGACATTCCTTTCTACTTCAACGAAATACGTAAGCTCTATTGCAGTCCCATGTCACTGCGCTCTATGTGCTGTGCATCGGGTTCTTCCTAGGCACCGAATCTTCATCCTCCAATGCTTTTTTGTAATGGTTGGCTTTTCATGAAAGCACTTGAGGATGCATTTGCTCTGCAGTCAGATTTCATTGGAGATTAAAAAGGAAATCTCGTACATTGCACATATATTTGTCCTGTGGCATTGTGTACTGTAACAAAAGTTGTGTGTTTCTCAGCATTTCCCAAATTGAGTTATGAACTATATATTGAGTTATGAACTAATAAAGTATGCTGGCAGTTGCTGTAGCTCAGCAGCATTTGTACGTGAAGTGTGGCACCTTGACAAACAGCTTATGTGAAAGCAAACACTGCTGTATTTCTGAATGTTCTTTCCAGAATCGACCAGCCCAATTGTGGATGGCATCTATAATGGCAAGGAGGCCAAGCTCATCTACAGTGTGTTCACCACACCACAGTAGGTTGACCTTTAACTGTTCGTGCTTTCACGCCACTTACTTGTACAGATTGCCATATGTATGTATTTAGGATGTGTGCTGACTACACATGTGATAATGTTGTTAATTGCTAATAACTTGGCACTTAACATGTGCTATGTATAGATGACATTTGCATGATAAGCCAAATGAATTAGCACAAGGCATAGGACAGCATAAAGATAGGCACATTACACTTAGCCTAATGTTATCAACAATATGCAGCCTTTGGTCACAGCAGAGCCAGAAAGCAGTTAGCACAAGCCAAGGAGGATTAATTACAAAAATGAACCATGTTTCCAGTGAGCTACACAAGTTGTGTATTTATGTTTCTGTCCTTTGGCTGTGTAAGAATACGTTAACTGCTACTGGTTAAGGCAAGGATTCCCAAGCTGGGTTTTGTGGAACACCAAGGTTCCTTGGAGTGCTTTTTGGGGTTCCCCAAGCACCCAAATCCATGCATGCCTCAGCCCCAACCTTTCCATTACCCACATTATCTTGGGATTAGCCAGACCTCAATTGTTCTGTGGAGACTGTTTCATTGTAGAGCCAGTCCTTATTAATTGAATATGGGCATTTCTTGAGGTGCCACATGTCAGCATGCTCCTTTCTGCAGGTATGTCAGGATCAAAGCTAAGACTTGTGGTGCTCCTAAACATCTTTTAAAAGCTGTTGGGGTTACCTGGGGCTAAAAAGATTGAGAACCTCTCGACTAAGCCATGAACTACTCTTTGCTTCATCTCTATGTACCCGTGGCTTAAAATTAAGATAATAGTGTGGTGACAGACCTGGTGCTTTAATATGCTAACGTGCGTTTGCACGACTCCTAGAAGCAGTTGGTTGACACGTGATGCTGCAAATTTTCTCACAACAGCAACAGCATCAGTGGATCAGCAGTGTGCGCATTCCGTGTTGAGGATATTCAGCGTGTGTTTGAGGGCCCCTTCAAGGGGCAGGACGACATCAACTCAAACTGGCTGCCCATTGTCAATTCCAAGGTTCCGGAGCCCAGGCCAGGACAGGTGAGTGGTACAGTTCCTGTGGCATTGTTAATACTATTCATCCACATTGCGAGCACTCTGTTCTGGTTTTGCACACACGACGACTGCCTTGTTAATGCAGGTGCACTGAGCATGGAAAACTACTGTTGCAGGTTGAGGTCACTCTATAGATTTCTTATTTGCAACAAGAAACAAGAGCTCTTTGAGGGCACATGTGGAGGTGGCATCTCTCCATTTCTTTGTTTGTTTTATTCAAAGACTGTGCCATAAACCTGTCTCATGACAAGTAAAGAGGCTTGCAAGTTGCACAGTAAACTTGTATTGGTAAGGCCAGTCACAGGAAAAGACTCTTTGCTCTGGCACATGTAACCTATTACCTTAGCAGGATAAGTTTTTCACACGCATGTTTTTTTTTTTTTTTCATTCCAGTGTGTTAACGACTCCAGGACGCTTCCTGATGTGACGCTAAACTTTATCACGGAGCATCCACTAATGGACCAAGCAGTTCCTTCTCACTTTGGCCGCCCCATTCTGGTGCACACTGGCTTCCAGTAAGTCTTGTTGCCCAAGCGTATCGTGTGTCGTTAAGTTTATTCACCGAAAATTTGTAAAAATGCTGGCCAGCAATGTGGCCTTGATAGACCATAGGTAACAGAAGCAGTCAGTGTCCATGTTTTCAAGAATCTACATTACGTACTAATCCTGTGCAAGTTGTTCGCATGCCACACTAAATGGCTGTTGCCCATACAAGGTATTGCTTGTGCACATAGGTACATACAAGGTATTGTGCACATACAAGGTATTGCTTGCGGACATGTGTGATGACCAGATTTGTCACACGTTTAAAACTCATTTTCTCTCTTGTGTGCCTTTTTTAATGCAACCTTGGCAGTAATGCTAGCATAGGCAGGCTAACATCTACAGAATCTATTACAAAACTCTCAAGCCCCTTTTCCTATAGTGGTGTCACACATTAACTGTGTATGCACCACTGTGGAACTTTGAGCAGACAAGCAATTCTTCATTTTACAGGTACAGATTCACCTACATTGCTGTGGATCCCCAGGTGGAAACTGTGAGCGGCAAAAAGTATGATGTCCTCTTCATTGGGACAGGTGTGTACTTTGATCAGTTTCGGCCACATCTTAGTGCGTCCCCTTTTTTAGCATTTTAGATTCGTTAGAGCTAATTGTGCTGTGATCAAGCACGTAACGACCGTGTGTACCCCAATTTACTTCTTATGTCTCGTTGTGCTCATCTCATGTTGTGCACAATGACAAAGGCACCATTTCCCATAAATTTTAAGGAGTGCTGAGCTGAATGCATGCTTAGCCAACACTCTCACCACAAGGCATTTAATTAATATCCTTCAAGCACCAGTCAATATTGTAACATGTGCCTGGTTGTCCACTCTTGGT
The DNA here is from genome assembly GCF_052857255.1 of Amblyomma americanum. Lineage (NCBI taxonomy): Eukaryota > Metazoa > Arthropoda > Arachnida > Ixodida > Ixodidae > Amblyomma > Amblyomma americanum. Next base: position 158,998,733 of record NC_135499.1, on the reverse strand, counting down.
ATCACTGCCGTGGCAAGGTACAGTGTAGGTCCACTGCATCCTGCACTAACAGCAGCCTCCATTGCTTGATTTTTTTTTTTTGCGACTTTATCTAGTTGTCATGCTAACATCATTTAGGTATCTTTTACCTACACACTGTTTCTTTGTGAGCTTGTTTGGTGATACGACTGCTATGTGCAGACACGGGCCGCGTGTTGAAGGCGGTGAACGTGGCACCCCGGCCGCAACAGCAGCCAGGAGCAACGGGCCAGCCCGTGCTGGTGGAGGATGTCGGCGTGTTCCAGGGAGCCCCGGTCACCAACCTGCTGGTGCACCGGCCACAGGGGCGCCTGGTTGTGGTCACTCACTCCGAGATACAGGCTATCCCGCTGTTTGGATGCCAGCGCTATGCTGCCACATGCGCGTGAGTCTCTCTCACTCTTTTTTTTTCTTCCTTTCTCAACTGTGAAGTGGTCTTGGTAGAATTTTTTCTGGCTTTGTAATCAAAATTGCAAAATTTCCTTGAAACATAGCATCAGAACAATTTTTGAGGGCACCTGGCAAGGCCTCTCCACACGTGCCTAGCAGCCAGCTTCAAGCCAGTGTTGGCGCAGGTCCTTTACATGCACCGTATCTTAATTAGTGGCCAGTTCATGCGAGTGGTTTAACTCAACAGATCAAAGCATTGCTAGACAGTTCATCCTAGATTTGCGAAAGGCTTGGTTATAATTTTGTATCAGCTAACACCCTCCTTCTATGCACATTTATGTGGACATTAAGGTTGGTCAATATCTATGCTATCATTTTATTGCTAGTGTGGGATGACAATCGCATGCACAAGTGCTCATGAGTCTTCCCTTAGGCAGACCTGTAGCAGTATTTTTAAAATCTTTTTATTAATTATAATTCATGATAATTGTGCTGCATCATTCATTCCTCCTTGGATGCAGACACTGTGCAATGCATATTAAGACTTTCTTTGCGACAAGATTGACTAGTAGGTATAGTAACTGTTGGGCACGTTAGTTCACAGCACTAGAAAAGTATCCCGAGACTTTTTATCAGTTTTAAATGCCTTGCTGTTCAGTTGTGTGGCTCATGCTTGATTTCGTATTGCGTGCAGGGATTGTGTGGCGCTCCAGGATCCGTATTGTGCCTGGGACAGCGATCGCGGCACTTGCGTCAACCCAAGCCTAAGGTGCAGTCCTTTACTGTGTAGAAATTGAGACGTTAGTGACATTAGAATGCCTCCTCGGATTTAATGGTCAGAAACAGTGGCATTAAGCTTTTTTTTTTTGCTCTTTGACTGCCTATCCACTGTAAGTGCGCGGTATTTGAAGTACTAGCAGCAGAGCGAATGTTATAAAAATAAGGTTTCTGTCAACCTTGACGTGTGTAAGAAAAAAAAAAAAGAGTTGCATGAACACTAACATGCTCTTTACAGCCTTGACAGCCTTGACAGAACTGAATTTAAATGCAACAGCTGTAAGGCAGTGGGGGAAGGTGTAAAATGAGGAAAATAAAAAGTACCATGAACATCAAAAAGCATAACCTCAGCTCCAAAGTCCAAAGGTGCATGATCCCCATTGAAGTAGTGATCCATTCAAGACATGCCTCGTTTGTACATTATGCTCAAGCATGCGTGTGCATCAAACATGCATGTACATTATGCTCAAAAAGATGCGTGTGCATCTTGTTCCCAGGGTGAGGAAAAAGGACAGCTATGTACAGAACATCGAAGAAGGCTGGGATCACCGATGCGGCCAAGGTAAATTTTCTTGTCTGGCGCGTTCTGTAAAGGAACAAGTGTCAGATTTTTTTTTTTTTGTTTGTTGAGTGGCAGGGCTCATTGTGCTGCCGAGTCTTCGACAGTTCACAAGACCAGCACTGCTGACTTGGTTGGAGTGTTGCACTTACAAATGCACGGTGTTGGAGTGGCTTTAGCAGTTTTGAACAGGATCTTACTGTTTTGATTTGTGCATGAATAGAAGCTTGTTGAACGTGACCCTAATTTCAGGTGAGTTTGCACATAAAGCAGCTGCTGAGCACACTAGGAATACTAGACTTGGTGTCACTGAATATAATGCGGGCTTTCAATCTTTTTTTTTTTTTTTTACCCCTCCCAGGCTGTACACAGACAGCCATGTCAGTGCTCTTGAGTGATATTCGCATTTCGTGGGTTTTGGAACTTGCCACTCCATAGGTTTACTTTGAATGAAAGGTTTTGCTTGGGCAGAAATAGTTTGTTTATGGCAGCTTCAGTGGGCCCTGCAGGTGAGAATACCATGCATGCAGGGCAAACAGTAGACAAGTTACCACCTTTCTAGTCAGCATACGCTGCATTCAGGTAGTGGCTATAATCCACAGCTTTCTGTCCTGAAATCATTGTTATTATGACAGCACAGAGCCTGGCATAAAATTGAGTAGGCAACTATGCTAGGAAATGAAATATCTTGCCTGAATACACTTGCCCTTTTATTAAAATCTGATTAAGGCATCCATGCATATTTCCAAAAGTGAAGTTTCAATAGTGTGGCATTAACAAAGATAACTGGACGAAATTGCTTACAGAGTGCTTAGTTTTCTTTTTCTTTTCCAAAGCTTCCAGGTTATAAAGGCACATTACTAAAATAGCATTATTATGTCCACATGCATAAATGAATGCAATACTGTGCAATCAGTAATCACCTGACCGGTGTTCTCGCTGCACAGCTGTGCACATAACCAAATGAATTGTATAGGCCTTTTCTCTTCGTTGACATAATTTTATTTTGCTGCCATAAGTTATTTCTGTGTGAAGGTATCGCTTAAATATGAAGTGAGTGTTTCTGAAGCAGAAGTGTACTAGTACTGTCGGGGCAATTCTCAAAAATTTAGAAATGTATGCTTGGTCCGAAAAAAGTCTGTGTATCTCTTGCTAGCAAATAAAAGAGTAGCTTTGTTAAAACTCTCAGCATACTCCTCAAAAAGGGTGGGTTTGTCGGTGCACACTACCATGCGTGACGCAAATCTTTCGGCCTGGCCCGGCACAGGGGTGTTGCAGGGGGCTTCAGGTGTGACAGCGTCTCCCCCGGTGAGCGTGTGCCCCCCGTGCGACTGCACTTGCCCTCCACCCCCAACCCCTCCTCCCACGCCATCCCCCACCGAGGTCGACGACCCCGACATGGCCGCCGAAGAGTTCAATGACCTCACGCGGCACCAGTTCTTTGGTTAGTGTGGGCCCCATGTCCGAGAATGCAGATCAACTAACGAAAAACTGTGCGCTTCAAGGGACGCCATGGCCAAAGTGAAAGGAATGGAAAACAGAGTGGCGCAGAGGACACAGCCCTCTTCTCCGTGCTTAATTAACACACACTGTGCACACATGCGCTTGCCTGCATGACGCACCCCCCCAGGTGGCCCCATGGGCGAGCTGCACAGTTCCTGCACACTGGGCACTACTTCCTTGGCTGCAGGGTGGAGGTGTGAAAAAGCTGCTGCAGCTGATGCTATGGCCAACACATTGGAAGTGTCAACTTTGATAAAACCAAGGGAAGGCTTGATTGAACAAGAAAAAATTAACTGAATAAACATGCTACGTAACACCCGACACAAAAAAAGAAGGCAGCTGCTTTTCTTTTTTTCTCTCTCCACAATTTGTGTTTTAGCAACATACGAGAACTTTATTTACGACCATTTACATTACATGCATCAAATAGCTAGGAACTTCTGAAAGAGGTTTACACTCCTGTTTAACGGCACCGTAATGCAGAACATTGGAAGTGGCAAGACATATTCTCTTTTACAAATCTTAGCTTTTGTGATTAAGCCTGACTCTCAAGCCATGAGGCAGAAAAAGTGTATTCACCTTACTGTCTAGCCACTGTAAGTGAGGCCGAGCGCTTTTACTGTTTTTTGCATCTCTCTTTCGCATTGGATGTTGGTGGTGGTGGTCATGGCAGTTTTAATATGACTGACCCTGTTCACTCATAATCTGTGGTGGTGGTAAAAATGGCTGACGGTCATTTTTGCATGAAACCAAAACACTGCAAATGGTAACTAGGCCTGCTCACTAACATCTTCTTTTGCAGCTTCTGTGTTCACTTTATTTTCATCATGATATTTTCTCTTCTATTATAAATGATGTAGGAAGTGCAAACTCAATGCAGTCATGCTCTGTATAATGGCAGGCTGATAAGTCATACTGAATGTAGTCTTTTTGTGCTCACACAGGAACTCTACGAGGCATTAAATGCAAACCAAATAACCCTAGTAGGCCGTCTCTGCTGAGATAAGATTGTATATTGGTAAACTTCTTACAGTAAACATCTTATGATAGTTAGTGTCCATACACAAGAATTATCTTTCATTAAACATGTTTTACTTCATTGCTATCACTCACTTTTTATGCCTTAGTTTCACACATACTATTAAACCACGTCTAGTTGCACTTCACACAGGAATGTCCTTGCGAAATGTTTCCCGGTACTATCTGGCTACCTTAGAGCCATAATTTCTCACAGAATATGACTGCATTGAGTTTGTCAAACTAAGCGGTAAAAAAATCGTGACCACAGTTTGCAACCTGATGTCAACACCATCTTCCAGCAAACTTTTGTTGAAGGTAAAAGTAAGCTCGGGGAATTAACAGGTGCTGTTTCTTCATCCGTTAATATTTGGAACTGCTATAGTTGAATGAAATCCTAGACTAGCATGCATGTGGAACAACTGTGTGGCATCAGGCGAGCACTGTAAATTGAAGGAAACAAAACTTGGAAGTGTGAGGAACCGGTTAAGCATTTGTGCTTAGCATATTATAGATGCAAATAGAGAGTAGAAACCAAAGCTGTGATTTGATGTAATCTTTTCAAAAGATCTATTGCACATGTTGCAGGAGTTTGCTGGATAGTATAATGGAGGACTGATTTCCTTCAGTGCCCAGAAAAAAACTGGCTATAGGATGATGCATCATAGTTCATCAGCAGCTCACTGTAAATGGTTTTTGCACATCTGGTTATGATTAAACAGAAACTTGTCATCTTTCATGGTATAAAATATGGCATTTGTGCTGTAAACTGCATGTGGCTGAAATGTGTGCAGTCAAGGAACCGTTAGTTTCATTTAGCTACATGTTCAGAAATGAAAAATGTGTCTTACATCATGTAGCAAATGGTGTGCAAGAGAGCATTCAGTTTTTATTCGTGATCTGTAGCACTATTATAGGTACAGAAAAACTGTGCCATGAAAGCTTTTAGTCAATTAATTTCTTCCTCATTAGAGAGCCTGTGTACTGCGCCTCTGCTAACTGAAGGCGAGTACGGCGGTGTTGACGACAGGTTGCTGTGGTGCACATAGTGGTACTAGCTGGTCGCATTGTCTGGTTTGGGCATGCGGTGGTTTCGAGCTGACCGATGGTGGTCTTGCCTGTGGGTGCCAGGGAGGCCCCCATCGTCGAATGGTCCCCTGCGGTCCCCACACCAGTACCCGGGGTCTGGAATGGACGACGCTGCTCACCCAAATTCGGCGTCTCGTCCCTTGGGAGACGGTCACGAAGGTGAGCCCGGCCCCTCCCTCCCTCTCCTTCTCCTATTCTTCCCATTCCTCCTTTCGGCTTGTCCTGGCGCTTGCTTCTCCCAGCAGCGTCCCACGCCGCTCGAATGTGACAGTCCCTCACTTGCACTGCCACAGCTGTGGATAACCCAACTAACCACGTTTTCTCTCACCTGTCCTCAAAGGGCCCCATGCAGCTTTGTATATTTTGAACAAACAAGCTCGAAATGTAAAGTGTGCGGTTCCGCTCACCCAGTTCTTGCGCCACATGCACCGTGTGAATCTCTCGTATGCAAACAAAAAGCTGTTTGCTCCTGGTTGTGATAATGACCTTGGTCACCACTCACAGTGTACTACGTGGTGCAATATAAACTTGAAATCCCTGGTGTTGGTCGCGAAAAGCCCCATGGTAGCTGGCAGTGTGGACAGATACAAACCTGGGAACAAATGGACTTGCTGCATAGCAAGAACAGAAAAGTAACAAGTGCTGCCATGATATAAGGACGTGGCATGACATAGGTCAGGATGCAGCTCGACATCTCCCCAAAGGCACGCAGAAGCTGTGTACTGGTGAGTGTTAAAGTGAGTACAAGGCCAAGAGCAAGAAGCAGATGGTGTTGTGTTTTTTTCCATGGAATTCTGATAGCTTGGCTATTATTCCAATTGGAGTCTGTACAGGAGGGGAAAAATGAGAATGGCACCAACTTCTAACCAAAGGCTTGAGGGACTCTCTGCCAAATATGAAGTGCCACAGTTGCTCTTGTTTGAACGGAGAGAAAATCAGTGCCCGCCTCATATTTCCTTTCTTGTGTCCTGCACAGTGTGCACTAATGACACATGCTACGAAATTGCTCACTACTCTGAACTATTACAATTAATTATGTTGCCTCTTCAAAACATTCTTGTAGGAGAACGTTCTTTAGACACCACATTAGATCGGCATTCAGAAATGAAATTCTGAGTCAGGCATCCATAGGTACAGCTGCGGCATGCATTGTATAGCTGGGGTCAGAATTAAACAACAGTTGATATTTCAGAAGCTATTCCTACAGACTTATGTAGCTGTTCCTACAAACTTATGAGTGCTTAGTAAATGCGTCTCCCACATGTGTCACAGGGAATACTGCAAGCGGATGCTTTACGTGTATGGTGCTGCCTGTTAGTATGGGCTGCTTGTCTCTCACTGAAACCTCACTGGTGTGCTCATTTCATCACATTCGGCTTCGTGGTGAAAGAAAAACAATGCAATGTTTGACACTTGCCATTATTACTTTGCTGGTTCTGACAGAAGACAAAGGATGCACTAGCTTACTATATAACTGTTTGCCCAAAACAACTGTAACATTGATGCGTTGTGTACATGGCTGACTGCAGAATCAGCACGCTCCGTACCCGTCAGAAACCTTGGCATTTCCTTCATCTATCATAGATGTTCCTCTTTTTTTTTGTCATATAGTCGGGCTGGCTTTGGCAGCTATTCAACTTATTTACTACTTTTTCTCTCCATAATGTTATGTTTGCATTAAAAGACCGGGCTCATGGTTAATGCACTCTTTGTGAGATCACTGGAGTTATAATGTACTGTGTGAGGCCTGACCATTGTAATCAAGTATCTTTTGGGTTCCTTTATGTGTACAGATTAGTGGTCAAACGTCGTTATAGAATGTGCATTCATAATGCTGTAGGTAGCTGAACCTGGAGCTTACAAGCGCTACCTACTGCTTAGCCAGTAAGTACTACTGTAAAAGCACACCTAGACACGAGTGTTAAAAAGTAGGGACCCTGATATAAGTACATCTTGGACTGGGCAGGGAAGGGTTCTTTTAGCAGTGTTTATTGCTTCAAGGCATAGAAGGGGGAAAGGTTTAATACCACAAGTCAGGGCCCTTTTGTTGTTAGAAAGATGTGAGGCACACTAGCATGTGCAAAGCAGGCAGTCTGTAGAGTCACTATGGGAGCTGCGAACTCAGCTCCCATAGCATTCTTTAGAGGAGGACTGCGTAGTAAACAAATTTGTTTGTAGTCGTTAGTAACGCTTCACTACACGGATGCGTGCAACTTTTGGTGACCTTTCTCTAAACCCTCTGCTTCATTGTGAGGGGCCTGGCAAAGCCTTACCAGTATGAAGCAGTCATGTCATTCAGTGAAGCTGTCTGAAGGAAGAATACACTGACTGCAGATTTCACTTTCACAGGTCGCCTAAAGTTTTCTTTTTTAATATTCTTTTGTAGCCTTGATTTTCACAATATACAAGGGACATTGTCATGACCGCAAAACAAAAGGTTGAAATGACAAGTTACCAGAAGTGTCGATCAGTTAACTTGTAAGAAAAAAGATACACTAAGGAAGTGACACGGTATATGACAAGAAGCTGTCATATGAGACATCTAGCATTATTACATGACGCCCTTAGGCTTCATCAGCTTTCTGTCACAAGCTGTCAAGAAAGGCATAGTCATCACTAATCACTTCATACTTTGTAGGAGGCAGAAGCGTGAAGAACTAAAATGGTGACAATTGCATTTCAAACACTCTGCAAGAACTTTCATCAAACATAATGTACGCCTCTGAAGCAAGTCTCAGTAGAGAACTGTCTTGACATACGGCATCATCAGCTATAATGTTGCGTCACTTGGTTTTCTGTCACACACTTTGGCACTCTTGTTTGTGTCGTTTTCTTCCCGCTGTTTGGTGAGCAGACATTATGCCTGCACCTTACAACAAGTATGAAAATGAATGCCTGTAAAACACTGTACATGAGGGTTTGTGGCATTTCTCTTGAATATCTGTGTGCCTGTGCTGACTGCGTATGAAGTGAGCACCATCATTACTTTTGAATTTGAGCATGAGGTGCTGCTCAGGCTTGTTCATAGTCCTATTTTCTAATAGTGCGCTGTTCTAAAAACATGCAAGAGGATGACTTGGAATGAAAAGGGAACACTGTGGAGCAAGAGAGGGCAGTTGACTTGTACTGTGTGCTGCACGTTCACTAAGATCTCATACTTGAATTGTCTGTTCCGTGTGAAGAAGGTGACAGAAGTGCTGTGTTTTTTTTTACCTTCACATGCACAACTGATTATTTATCCTTGATAATTTGATGTTCTCGTCTGTCACTAAAGGCTACAACTGCAAGAAAAAGTCTCGGAATAAGTGGCAGTGCTTATTTAAACTTAAGGTACTCGGGCTTTGCGGGTGAATTGTATTAATGGTCATTTTACGTGGTAAAAAATGTACTACAGGTTATATGAAGAAGCATGAATAGCAGGCTGGTATGGAAAGGGTTTCAAGTGGTGAGGTATCAGTCACCACATATGAAGGCACATTTGAATTGTTAAAAGAAAACAATTTGTACTGTTTCCTTCCACAGTGCCCCCCTTCTTTCCAGTTTTGGGTGTGTGCGCTACTTAAATGCCTTGACTGCATAATATTCTGTAGTACATACCAGGTGAATAGTGCCTTCAGGTGACTGGATAGTGCCTTCAGTTTTGCTGCTATGGCCCGCCATGGTGGCTCAGTGGTTATGGCACTCGGCTGCTGACCCGAAAGGTGTGGGTTCGATCCCGGACGCGGCGGTTCAATTTCGCTGGAGGCAAAATTCTAGGGGCCCGTGTACTGTGCAATGTCAGTGCACATTAAAGAACCCCAGGTGGTCGAAATTTCCGGAGCCCTCCACTGCGGCGTCCCTCATAGCCTAAGTTGCTTTGGGACGTTAAACCCCATAAAACCAACACCAAACCATACCAAAACCAGTTTTGCTGCCATGGCAGTAAACTATTTTGGAATAATCTTGTGTTAGGCTGTGTACATTGTTTTATTTCGTTCAGTCATTACTGACCAAACATGACATTTTCGCAGCCCCTCCATTTACTTAAAGAAATTATATGGGCACTTAAAGTGGAAAATATTCTAAGTGGTTCACTTCTGATTGAAGCAACACTTTGATACTGAAGGGTCCAAGGCACTTGGGCATCTGGCAGCTTCTTCTACTTGCTCAGTATTTTTATCATTCTCTTCTGGGAGGATAATGAAAAAAAGCTGCACTTAAAGTGGTATTCACACGGGGGACGTCGGCGCGGATGGATGTAGTGAGGAGGTGAGCGGCGTCACCGATCCGCCGAAGTCCGCCCCTGCTCTTGGATTCACGATTCACACGGGCAGCAGGGAGACGCCAAGAGGGACGAGCAAAGCGGCCGTGCTGCGGAGGCAGAGGGGCAGGGGTCGAAAAGGAAGGAAGAGGCCAAAACAATGCCCCCTTGCAGGGTTGTGGAAAGACGAAGGGGGAAACAGAATAGATGCGCGATAGGAGGGGAGATAAGAGAAAAGAAACCCGAGGGGGAACAGCCAAAAAAAGAAAGACGGGAGCGGGCTGCACCCCATGCATGCCACAGAAGGCCACATCTCCCGGGGAGACAGGGACTGAACGTACAAGCCGAACAAACGGTCCCCTCCTCGGTCGGCGGCTGCCGCCGGAGCAAAACCGGAAGCTGCGTCGTTGCCGCAAGCACTCTCGAAGGCGTGACGGGTACGCAGTCGCCGTCACTTAAAGAGGGATTACATCGCCCGTGTGAATACCCCTTTACATCCAGTTGAATTGTGTTTTAGCTTCTTTAAATAAATTTATACTCTTGCAATATTGCTAAGAGACCGCCTGTCTTGCTCATGGCTTTTTTTTTAGTGCAGTTTCTGGATTTCCTCTCATTCAAGGTGTTCTGGGAGAGATAGGGACTGATAATGCTAACATTGAGCTCCTTTTTATTTTTTTATATAACTTTCAATAATGAGGTTTAATATAGTGAACAAACTGGGAGGAACTTGTGTTTGTGCAGACATTAGAGTGCTTCTTGTGTAGCATTATTTGCTGTGTGTGCCTACAAATGTCAAGGACATATTACTTACATATGTTTCTGTAGAGACACATTTGTTAAGTTAAGTGTCTAAATGCTTTGAGCAGTAGGTTGCCTAAACAAATTTTCTTCTCTCAGCTGTTTCCTTTGCATGTGTCTGTATGTGAAAAACCTTTTTGAACTGCAATGTTAAATGCATTGTAAGGGCAAAGGTTCCAGTTCGTTAGCCTCGTGTGTGTGTGTGGTTTGTGTTGGCAGCAAAACGACCTTTTGTTATTAGCTGTTTTCACTATTGACTTGCTCAGAAAAAACTTTATGATCGGTTTGTCTCACTTAGGCACCCTTTGCCTCTTACTATTGCCCCAAGACTACCCATGGCTGCACGTAATTTCTTGTACAGGGCTCCGATTTGAATTGCAAAGTGGGTATTGTTAAATTTAAAGCCTGTGGTCGGGAATTTATTTCTTGAGCTATGCTCGCACCTGTATTTATTGCAATGCATGTCACATTCTTTTTACTGAGAGTTATCATACATGTTTGTGTTGCAGTGCTAGCCTGGTCATTTACTTGGCTGAGCAAATTGAACCCATGAATGCTACTCATGCAATCCAGACAGGCTTCATTACAACCTCAGAACACACATCTTTACAGAAAGAGAAAAAGAACATTGCAAGGGGAGAAATCAAAGTAGAGTGAACAAATGTATAGCTGCTATAATGCATACATGCTAGGCATCCGATCAAAAAAACAGCACTCAAGCATCTGTCCTTCTCAGTCATACATTTCTTCGCTCTTCTTGTGCTGCCCCATATCTCTTCTTGTGGTCTTATTTTCCTTGTTGTGGTATCCTTGAATTTTTTTCATTGTCATCCTTCATGTGCTATTTCAATTAGCTTTGGACTTATTAAGCAAGTCTTTCTGGTATCTCTAACATATTTCCCTGCTGCAGCCTTTGTAATGTAAACTGCATAAAGAAAGAGCATTGTCTGCTTCTTTCTTTTAATGTTCAGTGGACACACAACTGCAAATTCATACGACACAAATGCAATTGGCAGCATAGGTATGTGTAGAACTCTTAAGGTTGCCACACGCTCTAGCAGCGTTTTTCCACTCTTTTTCTTCTCATTCAATTACGATAATTGTATTGTGTTTAATGGGAAGTGGTTAGAGAGGCCTGGCTTCCTGCCCCTGCCCCCTTCATGCACCTAGAATTGACACCCAAGTGCCCTGTGTTTTGGTATATTGTCTTCCCCACTGGTAGTTCATCATGAATGGTTTCCTGCTCCCTGATGCTTTTCGGGGCACAAAAGTGAGCACCAAGCTCTCAAACTCCCCAGATATGCATTGTCTGCATTATGAACGCTGAGGGCCTCATTCCAACCAGGCATTTCTAAGTGCAGCTCCCCAACACACTCCTTGCATCGACGCAGGTGCCGTGGCTGGCTCTTCCTTGCACGGCGACCAGAGGACCGGTGGTTCCTCCCAATTCTACACGGCCGAGACCCTGGCCATTGCTGTGACCACCAGCATTGTGTCGTCCCTTGTAGTGGGCTTCATCAGTGGCTACATCTTCAGCCGGCGTTGCCGCAGTGACGATGAGGCTGAGGAGACCTGCCCACCTGATGACTACTCGCGCTACTTGGACCGAGGTGGCGACCCTCATGCCGAAGGTTTCCTCTCATCTACGCACAACCATGCCAAGCCCATTAACCTTGTCCTCAATGTGCCACCCAAGAACGGCAAGAATGCCAATAGCTCGGCGGACAACAAGCCCCTGCAGAAGGTGAAAAAGATTTACTTATAGCCTCTTGCGAGGCCGGGCCTGGAGCCGTTTCAGGTCTACTGAGCACCTCGGGCTGCAATGGATGCACGCTCTGTTCGCCGCACGTGTGACTGGGAAGCCATCGTCAATGCACTACGCGGACACTGGCACACATCTGGAGGAACGAGTGGCATCCTGGGCACGGTGTGGCCAAGCAGCCAGCAGAGGAATGCGAATGGCCATTATGCAAAGTGCAAGACGGCAGCGCGCACATTCAAGAGGCGCCATCTCTTTTCTTCCTGCGAGGCCTCCGCCACAGTAGAAGCTGTGGGCTTGCCGCTCCTGGGTCCGGCATTTAGGGTGAAGTCAATTTGAGAGAAACACACTGCAAGCAAGCGTCTGCCATGCTTGCATAAATGGAAGACTACAAGGGGACTGCACGTGCAACTTTGCTCTGATGTGCACGTGTGTGTGTGTGTGTGGACAGCAGTGGCAATTGGCAAACAAGTGTGTGTGTGTGTGTGTGTGCGTGTTGTTGTTTGCAGAGCTGTGCTTGTGCAGCTTCCTGGCTTAGCAGCATCTGGGTGACTGGTCTGGGCTGAAGTAGCCACATGCTCTGCCGACACGCACGTGTGCTCTGCCTACTTAGTGAACTCTCTTGAGTGGCCAGAGACCATTTGTAGTCCCCCTCCCCCCTCCCCCACGATCCCACAGAGGAGGACAGCGATCAGATCTAGTCTCTGTTGGCACGCATCAGCACTGGAGTAAGCTGCCTTGCTTCACCACAGGACAGTTCGAAAAGCGCCAACACTGGCTTCTCTATCTCAGTTGCATCTCGCCCAACAAATGATCTGTTTGCCACCGTTGCTTTGCCAAAGGACTTACTTGTACCTTGCCTAGCTGCCTCCCATTTTTATTGTTTTTTTTCTTCTGCCTTTTTCCAGTTTACAATTTGTTGCACGCTGTCAAGCATGAGCATTCCATTCGCAAGTTACTTCAGTTTTTAGGCACGGTTCTTGTTTATTTTTATCTTTACCCATCCCTCTTGCTCAAAAGTGTACTTTGCGCTGTTTCTTTACACCTGTAATTGCACTTGTTTGCACAATGTGTCATTAATAGATTGTTCTGTCTCATAAAAAAAAAAGTATGAGATGTTATTTATTGATCGCCATCTAAAGTGCGATGCTGTACGTAATTGTACAGAACTGGTACACCTTTGTGACCATTTCTTTTTTTCTTCTCTCATATTTCTGGACGAGTGTCGACTTGCCCAGGTGTTAACCTGGCTTTTGATGATTAAGGTAATGGTAACCTGGCGAATTTTCATACCATCCTTGAGCTGCCACTGATCACTTGGACACTGCACATGGCGTTGATTGGCTTACACGACACAAAGTGGAACAGTCCCTGCGGTTCAGTCAACCTAGTCTAAAAACCAGCAACCAGGGTTTTTGTGTCAGTCCAGTGTTGTTGCTTCACTTGGCATTTTGTATTTTATGTAGAGTTGAAGCATACCGTATGTGCTTTTGCTTGAACTCTGGTGGTGAGAAGACCAATTATGGTTATGCCGCTCAAGCAAGAACTGTTGTACAAAGAACACAGTTTTCACTGGTGTGCACACATCGACATACGAAGCTGCGCAAGCATCTCGGGCATGCAATTACAGACTGCGACAACCTTCTCTACTCGTGCTGCATTGGTCTTTGCTTCTTTCTCAAGGTAAAGAACAGTGCTGGAAATTTTATCAGAGTATTGCCTAGATGTGGTTTAATTCGCGTAGTTGTGGAGAGTCGACATTGTCTACGGTCGAAGCTGAAGATATGCTGAAATGAAATTGCCATCGATAATGTAAAATATTGAGATGTGGATAGAACCAGTGTGTGTTGTTATGTTAGCTATGATCTTATACAGCGTGGTCAGTGATGCAGTTTACCCCAAGACATATTTGTGGATTTGCTTCATCATCTTCAGCACTCCTGTGACATAGACTGTGGAATAGAAACTGTCGTCATTTCATTTGTGTATTTGTTAAGTTTTGTGCAAGTAGAAGATGCCTGCAAAAAGGTAATACAAGGAAAGTATAGATTGTAAATTAACATAGGGGAAAAATATATATATATTTATGCATGGCAGCTTTGACTGTGCACCTGCACTCAAATACTCGTTTATGAGACAGCCTTTTGAGCAGTTTTAGGAGGATATATTTTGCAGGCACGTTCTTTTAGTGAATTTATCATTGTTGTACATACTTTATTTCTCATTGGACCCTTGTGTTGAATTTGTTGTTTTAGGTTGCAGCTCGAGTGCAACTTAATCAGTGCTCCGCAATCAATGTTAGCCTTGTGTCATGTATATGTCAGATGAAACTTCCAGCCATTTTGTCAAAGAGACTGCTTGCAGAATGTCCAGTAGGTACCTTTTAATCTTTCTCATTCATTGCTATCATCAGAACGAGGTCTGTGCATCAATGAAGCTGTTTGTAACAATAGTTGAAGACAAACCAGCAATTGTTGTCAGAAAATTTCTTATCTAGGCTAAAGACTCATGTCAAGCCTTGTGTTTTATAGGCTGCCAGTATCTCTGGAATAGCAGAAGCTAGATATTTGAGTCATTCAAAACTATGCCTTGTTCTTATGATTGCAAGATCATGCAGTGGGATGCCTGTGAGTGAACAGTGCCATTTCTGAAGCTTGCCAGCACATCTTCAGTTGACGCTTGTAGCTACCTTGCAGTTCGATGTGTGAATGTCTTATCATTGCAAGCTGTGGCGAACCACAGGAGACGAAACGAAATGAAATGGAGGTGCCTTTTTTGGGCCGAGTTGAAGGTCATGTATGGCGTTCTGTTGCAGTCTGTCATTTTCATTTGTACATTATAGAGAGTCATTATGCATATTATTGTGGGCACATGTTTGCTTGTTGTCTATGTAAGCAAAGTCAGTGATGGAACAGGCAGCGTTCACTGACAAGTTAGCTTGCTTAAAGATCTGACTGCAATGCATAAGTACCA
The DNA here is from genome assembly GCF_052857255.1 of Amblyomma americanum. Taxonomy (NCBI): domain Eukaryota; kingdom Metazoa; phylum Arthropoda; class Arachnida; order Ixodida; family Ixodidae; genus Amblyomma; species Amblyomma americanum. Next base: position 158,983,610 of record NC_135499.1, on the reverse strand, counting down.
AGTACTTGGCATGTTGTTGCCATCAAGCAGTGTGTGGATGCAGGTTATTGTTTTGTTGACTACAGATGTGCATCAACTTGGGCACACAAAGGTTTGTTATGTAATGCACAAAACCACACTTAAATGTGCAGTGGTACTTATAGGGTAGTGCAAAAAATATGGGGGGTGGCAGTATCGGAACATTCACGTTATTTTAGTTCTATCACATGGCCACCCAGCATGCAAATGTCAGTTTTCATGTCACTAGAGTGTAAGAAAAACCAGCCAATATTATTATTATTATTATATGGCTTGATCTCATGCATGGCATGCCATTTCTTAACGAGCAAGGTTGCAGCCTGTAAAAATCACTGTTCTTTGCATTACAAGGAGAACAGAGCACCTGCTTTTCTCTGTCCGTGCTGGCCTGTTTGTTGAACACCTGAACAATATTTTATTTGTGCTTACATTGCTCGTCTTTTTTAGTGGCTAAATGTTGCTGTACATGTACATAGGTGTCCTTTTTGCAGTGTAACACGTGACTGTCCCGAGCGCTTTGTCTTTATTGTCCTCAAGTATGGCCAAGAAATGACAGGTATCTGGCACCATAGTCAGGTCGGTGTGCCCTCCTGGCCACATACAGTTTTTTCGTCAAGACAATAACTGCTAGTAATAACACTGTATACAGGGATAACATTGTAACCGAAGCCCCCCCCCCCCCCCCCCCCCCCCCCCCCCCCCCCCCCGCCCTCCCCTCTTCCCACATCCTGTCCCCACCTGGCCCTCCTCGACAGTCTGTAATGCAAAGATAGTGACATTTGTGTGTATACTTCGTATTCTTTTGTACATCGAGAGAAGTGACCCCGCTCAGAGAGAGCAACTCTCCCTGTGCGGAATAGCATGTCCATGTCCCATGACAGCGCAAGTATTGTACAGGTATGTTGACGTTACTATGATAATAAAACTTCTGACTCCAAGGTGCTTGGCGTGTAAGTGCATGGTTTTTACATTTGTCCCATCTGTGGCCTGTTGCTTTGGAAGCTGCAGTTCAGAGTGCCCATAAAAAAACGTGCGTCAAGAAGCCAGTTGGTCTGATGCAGTGGCTTTTAATTTCGAGTATGGATGGCTTCGAATTCCTGCATCACCATGAACTTTTCTTGCAGTGCTTTATTTATTTATTTATTTATTTATTTATTTATTTATTTATTCATTCATGAAATACTGCAGGCTACCCTTTGGCGGCCAAGGCACAAGTGGCGCAACAAAAAAGAAAAACACACCAGTGAAGTTCACATACAATTATAAAATGAACATTGTTGATAAAATTTTAAAAAATGACAAAAATTGGAACATCAAGGTAAGCTACACATTCTCATTCACTTCTGAGGACAGCAGAAAGAATTCACAATTGTGAAGAAATGCACACGTGCATGTGGAAACAGGCATTGAAAAGAATATGAAAAAAAAGAAATGCCGTGCTCTGCAATACACAGCATTCCGACAAGAATTCTGGGTGATGCTTAGTACAAAAAATGGGGAGCAGTGTTTACAAGTGTTATGCTGCATGTTCATTCACAGAAGTCTAGAAAGAGTTGACCGATAATGGGTTCACAATCTCTGGTGGTAGTTCGTTTCATTCTGCTATGGTTCGGAGAAAGAAGAAAGAGCAATGTGCATTAGTTCTACTCTGAGGCATCACAATTGTTTTATCATGTTTCCATCTGGTCTGTCTGGTTCTGTTGAACTGCATGTAAGTGGTAAAATCCATTTCTGAACTTCTTTTGTTGATTATATAATAGAGCATTTGCAGCCAATACACCTTTCGTGGTGTTTCAAGTGTTGGAATGCTGTTTCTTTCCCTGAGATTAGTAACTGATATGTGCCTGCCATATGTGTTGTAGATAAATCTTCTCGCTCTTTGTTGAACACTTTCGATTGCATTAATGTCAGACTTAATGTGAGGGTCCACGTGTAATCGGCATATTCCAGTAAGGGTCTTAATTGTGATCCTTATGCCGTGAGCTCGGTTTCAGACGCGCCAGACATCAAGCGACACTACTAGAGCCAGAGCTCCTTTGAAGCTGCCGAGACAATGTGCTTTATGTGACTGCTCCAGTTTAATGTTGAGGTGATATGTATTCCCAGGTATTGAACTAAGTGACAGTTTTAAGTGGTACATGGTGTATTTTGTAGATGTAGACTATCGGGTACTTTTACGCATTAAGGACATTTGGGTGCATTTAGAAATATTTAGTTTCATATGCCACAAAGCTCAGCAATCGCCAATTGATGCCAAGAAATCATTCAGGAGAAGTTGGTCTGCGGGTGTTTGAAACCATAATGTGCAGGAACATTGTGCACGCACCATTTTTTCGGAGTGAACAATCTTGCATGAAAAGGCAAACTGGCAAACTGAAGCATCTGCTATGAAAACAAACATGTGTTGCACTGCACGCTCTTGCACACTTTTGCATTAATCTTGCTTCTCTGTCTTTGCGGTGGTGTTGCTTCATGCCATCTAGGTAAAAGCGGTCAAAGGTATACTTCAGCTAGCCTGTCGTGGCTTGAATGCACTGGCCATTTACTACCCTCCCTCTCATCTGAAATGATGTCAAGGCTGTTAACACCAATACCTATGATAGGCTTTTTTACATGGCTGCATCTGCAATGTTAATGTCAACTTTGTTGCGCCCATAATATTTAGAAATGCCTCAAGCACATATTCGAGGTACATTCTATATCCCCTTCAGGTGCTAATTGCTATCTAGTGAAAGCAAAATTCTCAAATTTTCAGATTTTTGCAAGGAGCATGCTAAGATTCCATAGAAAAAAATCATGCTTTTCCCTGTTATGAATTGTGCAATTTTTGTCATGACCTCGCATGTCCGCATGTGTGACTCGACATTTCTTTCAAGGTCTTATACTTCTTTTGATTCATGCCTACCACAATAAGTCAATATTCAAACAGTTTAGCACATTTTAGGTACTTTACAGCACTCTTGCTTGCAAAACAAGCAAATGAAAACATGTACCCACCGAAGCCACACCAGAGCACGGCTGGTTGATAAGCACCGCACCTCGCTTTGCATCAAGCGGCCGTGCCGGAGCTACCATAAGACATGGAGGCATTCATTATAAAAATGATTTTCTGCAATCACTTTGCATGCCAGGCTTGATATGTTTCAGTGCAAGATTTTCTAGATATCAGCAAATTTTACTGCGCTTGCTTTTGTGAATATTGCAACTTTTCTGCAATGATTTGATAATGTTTAGGTTGCGTACACAAACATGGATGCAGCACAATGCACAATTATATGGAAAGGTGACCAAATGTTCAAGTGGATGCACAGTCGTGGATAAAAGTTTGCAGGATGCGGATTTGCAGAAAAAAATTATTTTTGTGTTGCATCGCTACCCAATCAGATGGTATTCTTCTAGCAAATGAAGCACGCATGTCTCCTCACGATTCTGTGCATTTCAAGACTTGCTGCGCCTAACCACGCCACAATAAAGTTTAATCCGCATCCGACAAACTTTTGTCCACGACTGTACGTCCATCTAGTACAGGAAGGTTTTTGCTGACCAAGAATGTTGAATTGTGGTGCATGGTTGTGGTGTTGCAGAAGGTAGCATACATCATGAGCTTTGCTTCAAGGATTGCTTGATCAAACAGCCTGGACTGGTGTTTTCCACACTGCCGCAAAGCAGCTCATATAGGTTGGCGACATGCGACACAAGGAACAAGAGCTTGTTGACAAGACAAATGCCAGCGAACCGTGTACCACGGAAGTGGGAGACAAATCGGGAAGCAGGATTATGAAATGGGAACGTGGCACATTTGACACCATGCACCTGGACAAACAAAATGCCAAAAAGGAAGTTCATAAACAAGAATTGGCACAGTAGTCGCCAGAGGGTTATTTGGTGCAACATTTTAACCTTAGTACAAGGTAATGTATAAAATTTCTGCCATGCTTCAAGGCTTATTTTTCTGTTCCAGGTACTATACACTATACAAGCAAGAAATTTTGTTCAGATGAAACTAAGTTGTCTTTGCTATGGCAGGAAACCGACACAACTTTTTGGTATGAGTGTCACATTCGCCAATTAGACAACCGTTGTATGCACAACTTGCCATATGCATAATGTTCACCTTGTTCAACCTCCATTTTTGTTTAAATTTTATACTTTTACAAAACTTTCATTTGTGCCTACTGGTTTGCCTATGCTGACGAGGTAGTCGGTAATATTTTTATTAATTCATTTATTGAACGCGCCGCGTACATTTAGGCACCCAGAAAAATTGCCAAGTTCGTTGGTGCTTAGCATGCTGTCGATTGCAGTTGAGTATCTGAAATGTATCGTCTAAAGAAAGTGTAGCATTAAGCTTCTGCCTTTCCTTCCGCTCGGGGTTAATTTTTTTCCATGACCAACGCCTAGCAGAGCTCTTCCTTGCGACAGATTTCTTGTAAAAGAAATGTGCACTCCTTTGTGCCAGATAGAGAGGCCTTGCGTCTGCGGCAGCTCGACATTTGACACATCTGAGATAAGGCAGATGGCCCCCCGAGGATATGCCTCCTCCCCTGCCCTGGCTGCGTACCGTACGCGCGGGTGGCCGCGCCGCCTTTGGCGCTTCTCGCCTATCGTCTCTTTTCTTTCTCGCTTTTCACCGCAACCACGGAGATCCGTCCGACCGGCTGGCTTGGCGCACGCCCCGATAGGGACCTGCGGCCCGCCTGTACTGTCCAGGAGAACTCGTTTTCTATTAATCCGGTGCATCGACCTGTCGTTGTGCGGCGCGGACTCACGATGTCCCGATGTTTGATGCATTTGGTCATCAGCTTGTGCACTTTCGGACTGGGTACCGTTGAAGGTGTCAACAGGCCGTGAGTACTAAGGTTTACAACCAAAACTGTTTGGTCCTTTTTACTTTTTTAAGGATGGTTGCTCCCAAATGTGTAAGTTGGATGATACCTACATATGCATGAGCTTCATTTCTACTGAGTGTGATTTTTTCTTGGGTGTCTTAAAGTGTGCAAAAAATAATAAAAGAATTATGTAATTACTAAGGTGATATTACGTACGGTTTGCCTGTCAAAGAAAAAAAAAATGTTCAGCCATGCTAGCTCACATAACGGTGGCCGCGCTTGTTACGAACTCCGCATGAGGAACCATCGCACGGAAATGCTGAACGTCTCTCAGTAGTAGCGCGCATTACGAACGCTCAGTTTGATTTCGCGGGCATCGACTGATCCGGCGAACCGTCCGAAAACGGCGCGCAAGTGTGCAACGCTAGGCGCTTGGTGCAAACGTGCGAACCATACAAACCAACACATGACATCGGCGCTGTTACCCGACTTTTCTGTGCATTTCTTCGCCCAGTTTTCCTATGAAAATGTTGAGAGAAAAATGCCTTTTTCTGTGCATGTTTCGTACCTCTAGGCAGGGCGCGATGAGCGTAGTTTTCCTATGTTGATTCTTTGGTTGCCTGTTTTGGTCTCCGCTTTCACCGCTGCTGCCCGCTGGCGCTGTAGTTCTTGCAAGTTTTTGCTCCGTTTTGTTCGTTTCATTTTCCTCGTCTCTTCAGCGCCGTCCACTTTTCCCCTAGGGCCCCGTGTAATCAGCTTCTCCGGTTCACATAGCCACGTCCGCCGTATCACACATATCTTCCCATGTGCAACGACCAAGTTGTTGGAGGCAAACTGATATCGAGTCGAGATGCGCAGTCCCCTAGAAGGACCGTAGAAGACTCCGTTCGTTGTGTGCTACTTCTACCGAGGCTTCGTTGGCTTGTTGGATCCCTGTGACAACTACCTGCAAGGGAATGGAAGCCACGCGCAAGAGTTACCTCGGTTTGGACTTCAGTACGCAGCAGCTGAAGGGCCTCGCGATCGATGACAAGCTTCAAGTGTTGTGCGAAGCAGCCGTGCAGTTTGATAATGACCTCCCCGAATATCGCACACAGAACGGCGTTAACAGGAACCGCGACAGCCTGACAGTCACGGCGCCCGCAATCATGTGGGTGAAAGCGCTCGACATGTTGCTTGAGCGCCTCAAGGTAGCGGGCCTTGACTTGTCATCCGTAGCGGCCATCTCTGGGAGTGGTCAGCAGCACGGGAGCGTCTACTGGAAGAAGGGCGCCGCCGACATGCTTCGAGATCTGGACGCGTCCAAGTTCCTTCACGATCAGCTTCAGGGCGCATTCAGCGTTCGCGACTCCCCTGTCTGGATGGACTCAAGCACAGAGTCTCAGTGCCGCAACCTCGAAGCAGCCGTCGGCGGCGCCCAGAACCTTGCGGACATCACAGGCTCGAGAGGATTCGAGCGGTTCACGGGCAATCAGATTGCCAAAATCTGGCAGACGAAACGCGACGCGTACGCAAATACTGAGCGGATCTCCCTGGTGAGCAGTTTCGGAGCTACGCTGTTTCTAGGTCGCTACGCGCCGATTGACTTTAGTGATGCATCCGGCATGAACCTACTGAATATACGCACGCACCGTTGGGAACGTGCATGCCTCGATGCCTGCGCGCCTGATTTAGAAGCCAAGTTAGGCGAGCCCGTAGCGTCTCATGAGGTGATCGGTGCAGTCTCACCGTACTTCGTGGACCGCTACGGGTTTTCGGCAGACTGCTCAGTCGTTGCATTTACGGGCGATAACCCGGCGTCGTTGGCTGGCCTCCGTCTCCGCGGCGGTGACCTTCTTGTCAGCCTTGGCACTAGCGACACTGTGTTGATGTGGCTTGATGAAGCGAAGCCTGCTCTTGAAGGTCATGTTATGGTGAATCCAGTCTCGAGTGACGCCTTCATGGGCATGTTGTGCTACAAAAATGGTTCTTTGACTCGGCAGAGAGTGAGAGACCAGTGTGCTGGAGGATCCTGGGACATATTCGCGTCACTCATAGACAGTACACCTCGCGGTAACTTTGGAAACATTGGCATGTACTTTGACCTGAAGGAGATCCTTCCTCCTGTTATTGGCGACTTCAAGTTCAACAAAGGCAATGAGAGGGTGGCAAAGTTTTCCCAAGAAGTCGAAGCAAGAGCTGTGGTAGAGGGACAATTTCTTGCCAAACGCGTCCATGCCGAACGACTTGGTTTCACTACTGGTGGCAGGGTGCTGGCAACTGGTGGTGCCTCCAAAAATCCTGGCATTGTCCAAGTCTTGGCTGATGTGTTTGGGGCATCAGTATACACGTTAGGCAAAGCTTCTGCAAATGCAGCATGCCTTGGTGCTGCCTACCTAGCCCTCTTTGGTGTGTGCAAAAAAGCTGAAGCTCAGCTGTCATTTGATAATGTTGTCAGTGAACCTGAGTCATTCTGTTTGGTAGCTAAGCCAAGTGCCGATGCAGCTTCAGTCTATGGCCCAATGGCAGAACGCTATCGGACACTTGAGCAAAGGGTAGTATTGCAGCAAGTGCAAAGCACTTCGTAATTCTCACACAGTGCCTTGAACTATACCTTTCTTTTTTAGTTGTTGGTGATTGGGTCCAGATATACAGTTGGTGTTACGCATGCTTTGGCACGGGTAATTAAAGTAGCATAGCTGCATGGCGGAAGGTGGTGCACAGGAAATGCAAGATGGATGAAAAAATTCGCTGGCTTATGTCTCATATCGTCTGTCTTGTCGGGCTGCAGCATGAACTACAAGTATATAGACTCTCGTTTTACATGCACTAGTACTGCAAACGTATGCCTTGAGCCAGCAAATGCTCTCTTAACCACTGCCAGGGCAATATTTATTTCTTGACCTTTTTTTTATTCTTAGCACAGCTGTGCTTACTGTACGCAGTGTTCACATCGAAGACGTTTTACTGGGCTATGGTGCAACAGAGCTTGCCTATATTTTCTTTGTCTGTTATTCCTTTCGCCTTTACAAATCACCTGTGATATTTAATATTTGTTTCCGAGACATTTATACAGTCTCATGTGACAACGCACAAGCTGATATGTGCTCTTGTCGCTGACCAATAAAGCACAGAATTTTTTACTACTTTTACTGCTGTATCAGTTTAATTAAACTGTGCACGAGTGCTGACAGACATGCATTAGCCATGTGAGCAGCTCGGTGCCCCAAATCCACTTTCTGCATGAACAGGTTTTTCGTCAGGTGTCAGTATTTGTAAATGGTCTCTCCAGCTTCATTCCTTTCCTGTGTAAAAGGATGAAGTCTGCAAATGAAATTATTGAAATTCATTCTTTTGATGTGTGCATAGTCTTAATTTGTCCATAAGAGATGCTTAACAATGCACCACTTACTGTCTCAGATATATTGCTACTACAATTTGTGGTCTCCTGGGGGAACATGCTGCTCGGTAGTGTATCTAGAATTGTCAAGTTTCACACACATCATGATGAAAGAATGTGAAGCCTCTGCGCAAGTTACAATGAACAATTTAAGGTAGAAACTACGTTGTGTTGTTACGAGCTGGGCCTTTTGTGCAGTAGTCATTTTCGTTCACATTGCGTGCTTGTAGGTGCAGAGGTTCATGTCTAAATGTTCATGTTGTTACCACTTTAGCCCCTGCCTCAACACATCACTGTGTCTGTAATGGCCGTTCATTTTGTTAAAGGGACACTGATAACGAAATTGAAGTTGGCCTGTTTTCATATGTTACCACATTATAACAACAAAGGCACTACTCTTACTGAAAATGGAGCTTTTGTAAGCTGGAAAAGGCCAAAAAAATGAAATACAGGCATCGCCATTACTGGCCAGTTTTGCAAGTGAGCCGCAGTGCATCGGGACACTATTTGGAGCATGGATCCTAGAGTTTGGGCTGCACCGCGTTCACTTCAAAATTGTTTTCAGTCTTGATTTTACAAGTTTGAATCAAGTAATGGGAAAATAATGTTCCATTTTTGGATTCATTTTTATCAGCAGCAAAAAGTTCTTTCACCGCCGGAAAAACATCAGCGCTCTCGGAAAGGGGCATAGAAGTGATTTTTACTGAGAACAGAAATTGAATGTAGTTTCCGTTAATTGTCCCTTGAATTGCTGAAGCATGTGCTACTTTCTGCATTGTAATCTTCAGCTTTTGCACATGTGGTTCAAGCTTTGTACTACCGTGATCAAAAGTTTATGGGGCAAGGGTTCTCGCAACAAAGCTTATTCTATTTAACGCAGACACGTAGGCTAGTTGGTGACTCGAACTAAAATGTATACTGTAACTGCGCTAACAAACAGGGGCACAGGAAAGAAGACAGTTTTCTTTCTTGCATCTCTGATTGTTACCAGTGGAGAGAGCATGCACATCACCTCATACCTTGACACATTTCAAGCAAATGAATGGAATGACTGCACCGAAATAAATTTTCTCCTGCACACTCAGTGTTCCGTAAACTTTTGATTGCGATGGTACATGAGCCATGCTGATGTGTGCAACCACAGGCAGATGAGTGAAAGTGTGTAAGCTATGAAGCTATTTCCGACAACTGGATAATGAATGCTGCTTGAAGTGTAGTGCCACAAAGAAATTCTTTTATTGCACATTCCACCTCGAAAATAATGAGAGATGTGAGTGCTGCACTACACTTGCATTAACATAAAATAATGTCGCACCTGACTATCTGTGATAAATTGGCACCAGGGGTGATATTCTATGGGCGTCGAATTTTTTACATGTCTACTTCGGTTCACGCCGATTGGCTCAACTCCTAGAAGCCACGGGGTTGATCCAAGCGATGCAGACTGCAGTATACATGTCTAGAAAGGTGACACCCGCAGAATATCACCCCAAATGAACATTTCTGCAAAGAAGTGTATTTAATCAAACTTTGCCATTAAGTGAGGGTAGTCCTGTAATGGTTGACAGCTTGTGCACTGAGTGTGCTCATAAGCAGTGAGGTAAGCTGTTCTGAAAACTCTCTTCTGATATGAGGACAGTGCAGTTTTTACATGGTGTGCTAAGTGCACAAATAGGAACATATTTTAGGATGAATCCACTGTGATAAGCCTGGCTGATTTATCAGTCACAGAAAAGAGCTAACTGGGCTATTCTGGTTTGACATGAGAAGCATCACGACTAGCAGTGTTAAAGGACTGCATTGCCCATAAGAGTTGCTACACCTCTGGCTGAATGAAGGAAAACTCTGCTGCTGCTGGAACAACCTGAAATTAGATGAAATTTTAAAATTTGCAGCTGTAGGAATGTTGGTAGTCAGCAAGGCTAGTTTCCTTTCTTGATTTGACAAAAAGCAGTTCAGATTCAATTCATGCATTTAAGGCACAGCTGTGAGCATGTATGTTGCATGCGAAAAACGGTCACACAGTATCTTCAATGCAAAACTTGTTCCGCCATTTGCTTGGCACATTAAAGTCTTTGCAACACAGATTCCTTAGCACTCAAATCAGGGCCATCTTTACCCCACACCACAACTGCTACATCCCCCGGAAAACCTCCCCAGAAGACAAACGCAGTTTCTCAGCGCCAGAAATACCTCTCTAATGCTCGCTCTATGTGGTGCTGCCCGCAGGGGCAAGCCCATATCGTATCCATCCTGTTGAAGATTCTTGGATCTTCATATCTAGAGGATGTTTGTCCCACCCTACCAGCGGCGTCAAAATCCTTTTGTGTTTTTGGTTGAGCTTATCCATGCTGTGGTGTGGGACCTTTGTTGGCGCTACATGAGCCACTGCGCATAGGCAGGGCTACGTTTTTTGAGTGCAGAAATGATCTGTATGCCTTGGAGGAGGGTATTTAATGTAGCAATAAATTTCTCTTTTTAACTGCTGCTATTAAATGGACCTACTAGGACGCTATCTAAAACTTTAGAAACATAAACATAAGTGTTATAAATACATTTTGGCTTGCTGGAAGTAACTGAACTCTAAAGATATTCGCATTTGATTGGCTCTGTCCAGAGGCTTGGTAAGAAATCTTTCTTCCCATGTGCTTGGTTAAGAAGGGGTGGAGCTGAAACATTTCTCTTAAGAATGAAAAATAAGTACTTTGGGTTTAATATCAGTGGCCTATCACACAAGGTGTCTTATTTACACCACCATCCAGGTAAAATTAACTCTTGACAAAGTACATGAGGTGAGGAGCCAGTTTGCAAATGCTCTTTAAAAGAACCTAAAGTCTTTCCGCGATATACGCATTTAGGGCAGTTGCATGCATCTAAAAGTTAAAAATTAACTATGCTGCTGGTCTTCTCATATTGTGGAACCTGAGTTGTGCAGGAATTTCTGTGCCTCAAATTGCACTTCACATGCATTATGACTCTGAGCATTTTTTTGCTTCATGCGACTTGCAGGTATAAAGCAGTTTTTTCATTTATTTATACAGTACCCACAGCACCCGCAGGCATTACAGTTGTGGGGAGGGGATACAAAGTTACAACACAGACCAAGGAAACGTGAGCTCGTGCCACATGGTTATAAAATACTCATTATACATAAAACACTCAAAAACAATGAACGTCGAGAAAAGGAATACTCAGAACCACAGTCAACACTGAACTCAACATCTATAAGAATACATCATTCAATACAACGCTGACAACGATGCAAGACAACTGGTTCCACTCTAGAATTGTTTGGGGGGAAAATGACGTCTTAAATAAGTTTTTACGGCAAGAAATTTCGCACATTTTTAAATGATGGTCCGTATGTTCAGAGACATAGTAAGGATGCCTAATATATTTATCTCTTTCTATGTTTACCAATGAATTGTATACACCATGAAATAACTTTAATTGTAATCTTTGTTGTCTAACGTCCAGCAGTTCCCAATCTAATTCTTGTTTTATTCTTGTAGTGCTGAACTGCCATTCGTAATTTCCAGTGACAAAGCGTGCAGCCATGTTCTGTATATGCTCTAATTTTTGTTTATCATGTAAAGTTGGCGGATCCCAAACAGTGCAGGCATATTCTAAGATTGATCTTACACTGGCCTTATAAAGCAAATTCGAACAGGCTAATGGGAAATTTCGTGTGTTGCGGTGAAGAAAGCCCAATGCACGGCCTGCCTTGGCTGCAGTATACTCGACATGGCGAGGCCAATTTAATTCTGAGGTAAAATACACACCTAGATACTTGTACTCAAATACACTACTTAACAAAGAATTATTTAGGGTGTAGGTTTGAATTTGAGGGTTTCTTTTTTTTGTGTACACCATATATACTGTTTTGTTCAAGTTGAAGTTTCATACAGCTTTTGCGCACCATTACGATATTTTGTCCAGATCCTGTTGAATCGTGTAGGTGTCTATTTCGGAAGTGATTGTCCTGTAGAGCATGCAATCATCTGCAAACTTCCTCATATGGTACTCAGTTCCATCAGTGATGTCATTAACTTAAAGCAAAAATAGTAGTGGGCCCAAAACGGACCCTTGTATAATGCCGGATGTGACTTCCGCCGCCTGAGATTATGCGCCGTTCACAACAAACTGGGTTCTTGATCGCAAGTACTCTCTAATAAGTGGCAAGTACTCTCTGATGATTTAATGTGCAAATGCTTAGCAAAAGCCATGAAACTAACAGGCATTTTGCTTATGCAAAACGTTTGACAGCACAAAAAGTCGTATTGTGAATCATTAATCTCTTGCAAAGTACCTTAATTGCAGTGTGTTGTTTTTTTAATGTTATTATTACTGTTATTTACTATTAGTATTGTTTTGATCATTTAGGTATCTATATCTCAGATAAACTCATGACCAACTTCAAGCCCACATTTTTAAATAAAAAGAAGAGGAAGGCAGGCAATGCTTTCTTACGCCAATATACTTTTCACAGCATTCAGACCCCATGATATTGTTAATAACCAACAAATAAATGTGCATAATTTGTTAGCTCAGTGAAAGTTTTTTTCTCCGTAGGTCATTCCTGTTGACGGCACCTTGGTCTCTCATGCCTGGAACAAATGAGACGTTGGTACTGCATGTCGTTAACCCACCTAGGGATGGCCATGCCACAGTGAGCCTCAAAGCAGCACCTAATGTTGTATTGTCTGATGTTTCTATAAAAACTGCTGGTGGTAAGTAATCAAGCACTTCAATTTTTTATTTATACATATTTCTTGAAATTGGCATCAGAAGCATACCTAAGGAGGACAAAAAACTGACTCAAAAATTTTCAAGAGCAGCATGACAGTGATCGCTATGCTGCTCTTGTCACTTCAGCAGCATCTTTCACAAAATTTTTTATTGAATGAAAAAGTTAGTACAAAGTAACAGCATGTCAGTTGTTCTTTTACTAATGCCTGCAGTGCTTGCATCTGTGCTCGAATATGTCATTTTGTGGAGCTGCTTTCACCACTCAAATTGCACCTGAATTTATGAGTTTGCGCGTTAAACAAGAGGCAAATAATTGTTCCAGATTATTGCAATAGAAATAAGTTTGTAGTAGCTATGCTACAAAAGAGTGCAGCACCTGTGCCTAATACAGATGTTTATCATAACATACTTTTTTTGTCTATTTTCAAGCATTGGCAGTCACTATTTCAATTGGTCCACACTTTTTCCTTGCTTGGTAGCTTTCTGAGGATCATGTACGACTAGGGCAATTGTACCTTTGACATTTGTCAACTGAGGCTTGCAGTTTGTATGTCACAAATTTGCGACATTCAGTTGGAAGAGGGCACGGCTACATATATTTTGTTTCCTCATAAAAATACTCTTTCAAGTGAACTTACCATCTGGAATTGCAGAACTTTTGATTGCACAATGTGGTATGCTAATGAGTTTAAGGAAATTGAAAAAAATCCAGTGCTGCATTTATATTGTACCTACATATAGGATTATTAAATTTTTCACGAAAAGGCATTTAAATGACAGAAAAGAAAGAACACGTGGGATGCACACAAAGGCATGTTTCCATATGCATTCTTTCCTTTTTGCTGTTTATTATTGGCACTTTTTTATAAAATATATTCAAACCAACTTGCCCAACAGATACATATCAGAGATGTGCATCTGGTGACCAGGGTTCAAAAACCACACTGATGCATTTTCTTGCAGGTTTACCAGATGTAATGGTGCTGTCTGTGCCTGAAAGCCTGCCTTTGAATGCCACGCTTGAAATCTCAGGGAAATTTGGCAGCTACGCTTTTGAGAAAACAGTACCTGCTGTCACCAAGGAAAGTGATAAAAGACTCCTACTTATCATCCAGACGGATAAACCTGTCTACAGGCCAGGCCAGTTAGGTGAGTTGTTGTTTGCCAGAGTGTAGTCAAAATTCAAGCATTCTCACAAACTGAGCCCCTTGTTTGCAGTTCAATTTCGCATCCTCGCAGTTGACTTCAGAAGGCTTCCATTTGCAGAACATGTGAGCAGTTCACAGTCACCATCATTTCCAGAAAAATTTGGTACAAATAGTGAAGACTGATAAGTTGCATTTTTTTTTGCATTTATTTTCATGTCATTAGGTAGGTGAGGTCTGGATTGAAAACCCAATGCGCTTCAAAATCACCCAGTGGAGGAATGTGTCTTTCTCCACAGGTATGTGTGCGATCATTCACTATGTGGCTTTAAATCGATCTCTGAGTTATTTGCTTATTTTATTCAACTTGGGCTATATCAAACTATTTCATAATACCGTGAATGCATTTGCAGTGACAATTTCATATTCGCACATCTTTTGGTGTGTGTTGCTGGGAACATTGTTGTTTTGTGGGTAGGCAAATATGGGGCAAAGATGATCTGTATAATGCTGCTGGTTTTTCTTCTACCATGTCAGATCACTTAGCCTTGATGTCCCATGTGCCTGAAAATGGCCATGAAAATAATGTGCTGTCACTTGTGTTCTCCTCACATTAAATGTTACAAGGTTTGGCATGAAGTTTTTTAACTGGCTGCATGGCGTCAGAAACGCACTTTCTCTTGTTACTGGTTGGTGAAAGGGCATATACATGTGTGCTAATCTCCACAGGTATTGTCCAACTGGAACTGGAGCTCTCTCATGAGCCCCAGTTGGGCCAATGGACAATCTGCTGCCAGATCTTGGATCGTCTGACTTGCCAGGCATTTCAAGTGGATGACTATGGTATGTCCTCTTTCTTCCTCGTATGCGTGGCCAGTAGTTGTCATAAACTTAAAGACGTGTATGGATATTTAAAGGAGTTCTGAAGCACCTTCCGAGGAGTGCACACCAACTCGCTTAATCACTGCAGTGTGCTGTCAATGAGCACCTGAGACAAATAATACACTTCTACATGCAGCAGAGAACCTACAATCGCGTGAAAGTTGGCGAGCACTTTTCAGGAACTTTTTTATGCTCGCACCCTCCTCCGTCACACTGCTTCTCCGTATACCAGTTTAGAGATGGCTGTTGGTTAGATTTTTTTAGATGTCAGGCAGCTACCATGGCCGCAGCCGATATGTGGCATTAGTTCCGGCTTGTCGGCAAGCATTGCCCCCAGCAGTGGGGCCGGCGGAAGAGTGCCGACCTTTCTGCGTGCAAAAAGTGACGAGAGGAGAGGGAAAGGCGCGAAGACGCTGAACTTCAAATTTTGACTACAGATAACTCAGCTTCAACAATGCGCATCAAAAAAATTCTTGCTGGGGGGTATCCGTCAAGCAGCATCCTTCCACATCACAGGCATACCGTAACTTTATTAGAGCCGCTTAGAGCCCCTTTAATTTATATTCCGACTGCAGGCAGGGGCTTATTATTTTTATATCTTTTTACGTTGCTCAAACCTAATATTATGTATATGTGTTTTATATTTTAGTGGTGTGGGCTGGGACACATTTTTCTTGTTTCTTTTTTTTTTTTGAAGTCCCAATATAATTTATGTGTTTTATATTGTGTTTTATTGCTTTTTGGCATTGTTTTTGCATGGTAAGTCACAAATCTGTAAATTTAATCATAATTGTAAATAGCTTATGACTATTGCACACTTTATTTTGCCTAACGAGAGCTGTCAAATTGTTTTACCTCTTGCATTACCACAGTATT
This sequence comes from Amblyomma americanum, assembly GCF_052857255.1. Taxonomy (NCBI): domain Eukaryota; kingdom Metazoa; phylum Arthropoda; class Arachnida; order Ixodida; family Ixodidae; genus Amblyomma; species Amblyomma americanum. Next base: position 158,967,732 of record NC_135499.1, on the reverse strand, counting down.
GCCCCGATTTGCTGTTCGTCTTACTGCACCACCGTACATTTTTCCTGAGGAATCTAGTACCACATGGAAAATATGTGCAAGGTACATTTCTCCGCTCTTTTCCTATTGCTGTTCTCGCTTGCAGCAGATTTCACTTTCGATGATATTTGCATTGTTTTCTTCAGCTACCTCTATGATAAACCTGTACGAGGTCAGCTCAGAGCTCAGCTCACATATAAACGCTTCCCCTGGACTTCTGAGCTGACAAAAGTTCTTCCAAGCATTGATATCGACACACCGGTAGGTGTTTCCTTGTCATGCATTTAATGCTTACAAGGCATTTTTCATTCATTTTATCTTTTACTGTTACTGTGCTTTGCAAGGATATGTTTGACAGGAGTGAAGATGTAAAATGCTAAACTTGGCATGAAATGTGAGCATACATAACCGTATCTGTTCTCAGTAACCATAAAGTCTTGCAATACAAGTCTTTTTATGAATACAAATAATTTGTTTGCTACATTTGAAGTCAGTGCTGAGGGAGCTTTATAAGAAAGTGTAACCACCTTCCCTCCAGGCATATTCAACCTTATGTTGACTTTTTCCTGAGTCTATGGCCCATTTTGACAAATTCTTGAAATAAATTTAATGGCATTGGTAGATCAAATTAAATACCATGCAAACAGCAGATGCTAATGCAATTTTTGTAAATGTAGCATTGCCTGCTGTTGTAGCGTAGCTGCTTGAAAATTTGTCAAGAAAGCTAGTCCTAATTCAGTGGTTATTAGTTATCTAATATTATATATTCACATGGTGTAAAGTTTCCACCAGTTTGTACAAACTTTTCAGCTTAGAGGGACAAGTGCAATGCCTTGAAACTTTTGCAATTACATTTTATATGCTCTCTTTCCTGTTAAGTGTAGATCAGAGGTTGCCATGAGTTTGAGGTCAATGGGAGTCATCTACTCTTCGCCAATAGAGATATCAATCGTCGTCCCCTCCTTCTAACAGCCGAAGTTACAGATAGTGCTACTGGTGAGTGCAGCTTATTAGATTAGCACAGCTTGATTTTATCAGCAATTGCTTCCTTGTAATGTCCAATAAGCACAGACACTGTGAAAATCAATGGCAATAACTGCCTGCTGATCACAGATATGTAACATCCCTGCAATTTTTTTCTGCTAGGAATATGTTGCCTCTTAATTTATTTTTGCCAAAATGCCTGGAAACTTCCATAGTCATTATCACATTATCAATTATTTGTGGTGCTTGAAGAGAGAATGAATGAAGGAAGTACTACTGAGTATCACTGTGGATATTCATTGATGGTTACACTGGTTGGTATATCAGTAAACAGAGGGGGTAATTAAGTGTGTGAATTTGTGGTATACTTTTAAATTTAACAACAAATGCTAACCATGTGTGCATGCCGAATATGAATGACAGATAATTTAGGACCTTTGACATGTAAAGTTCACTTCATCTTAAAATGCAGGCTTGAGCTCCAAAAGTGTAAATGCATTGATGTTTACTTGCATAAGTGGATGGCTGTTCTGGGTCATTTGTGTATGATGTTCAAAGCCCTCTCTGATAACTTGTCACTCTTTTTTCTTTTTTCTAGGAGAAACAGTACGCATCAACACTACAAAAGAGTTTGTCTGGTCACCATTCACCCTGGAATTTGTAACGAAACGCTCGGTGCCCAGTTTCAAGCCAGGCCTGGTCTACAGAGGACTGGTGAGATTGCTTTCTTCACGAGATTTCTTGAAAAATATGTTGTAATCAGGCTCTACATGCACTCGGAATTTCCTCCACATTGAATTAAACTGTGCAATGAGTGTTACATTTTCTTAATATTGCAATGAAATTCAGATGCCAGTTAACTTACATAGATGTCACTGATGTTCACTATTCTTCTGTCATTAATGGAAGGAGCTAGTCACTGTTGAGTGAGCTGGTACCAGCAAGTACGCTACAACACTTTTTTTTTATTAAAAGAACAGTTCACAAAGTCATTTACTTGCTTTAGGGTATCAGTTCTTAACTTTGAAATTTACACCTGCATATTATTATGCTTTCCGTGGTTCAGCCACAATTGCCAAGAGTGGTATATAGGATCTTATCAACTATGTAAGCATGCTGTATGGTTGTTTCATGTGACAGGGCATGTTTAAGATGACTCAATCATTGAGATAAGGTCTGTTCAGTGGTAGAAGTAGTAGTGGTTTACTAACATTAAAAATAAAAATGGAAGGAAACGATGGGTGCTGGCCATGGCAACTGCTGTCTGCTACCTTAAGCACCTGAGTTGCAGCTGGTGGAAAAGAAAGGGACAGGGGAGAAGGTAAGAAGGCATAATGTCATGGGTTTTATACTCTAATTCTTTGTTGAGTGACACTTAAGACCTGTAAAAAACTGCGCTTGCACATGATGCAACTTTGCCTTGAATTCATGTGCTCATCCTTGCAGTTATAACATAAAAAGGCTGTGTGTTCAAAATGGTGCAATTTTTCTTTTTATGCAAAGGCTGAAAATCGAGAACTGCATTGTCTGTTTTCATCTTTGCCATCACATGCTCGTTAATTACCCTTGTGCATCCTTAATTCACTTACCACAATTGTTGATTCAAAAGCCTTTCTGTTGCAGCACAATGGAACTTGATTTTTCAGCTACTGTTTTTTACTATTGCAGATTCAGGCAAAAAACCCAGATGGCACAGCTGCCTCTGAAAAGCGGTTCCGCATCTGCTTTTCAGCATCCTCACTTCCAACTGTCCGGTGCAGTGCACGTAGAAAACCGCAGTGCCAGCGTATGTCATCCACCAACGATGTTGCTACGGGATGCAAAGATTATGAGACTGACACTTATGGGCGTGCCCGCTTCTCTGTTCCTGCATTGCGTGGCACCTTGAACAGCCTTTCACTTACAGTGAGTATCAGTACATTAGATGTGATCGTATATGATGCACTAACGATAAGAATGTAAGGGTTAGGCTTATTGACAGTATACCCTTAAAAGGCGGTATGTCATGCTCAGGTTGTATATTCTAGCACTTGGAGACAACTAATGACAACATTGCTTAATCCAGAGACTATGCATACATCGATTTCATGCCACAATAAGGTACACACCTCTTGAATCTTATTCAAATTTGATAGGTATCTAAAGAACAAGAAAAGCAGCAAAACTCTGCTTCGTTGATAGATTTTCTTGTGACACTATCACTGGATGGCTGTATTAAGTGCAGTAGCATTTAGGAGTGATCCCTAGGGACAGCAAAACAAAAATGACCAAAGAAATTTCTGCTCTCATTCCTGTTAATATGTGATTGCTAGACATAAAAATGAAAGAAAAAAATTGTTATTGTCCTTTGCGGCATGAACTGTGTCGTGTAGTATGCTTTTTGTTGTCCTTTGCGGCATGAAATGTATCGTGCAGTATGCTTTGCAAAAAATAAAAAGCAGGGATATATGAAGAAAGAAATTGTAATTTTTTCTGTATGGAACAAGCACTGATAAATGTAATATGCCCTTAGTTATATGCTAAATGTTGCATCCTGGTCTGTTTGTTTCTAGTATCATATGGTGCCCAGCATATTGTGGAAAGGCACAAGAAACTAAGAAACATTTAAGCAGATACCAGCATCAGCCTTGTCTGCTTTTCAATCTTTTCTACGTACCCCTGTTGTCCTATTATCTATTATCTATAATTGCTTTTTTTAGTGCAGTGAAAAACTATAGCATTAATTGCATTATGTTCCAAAGTAAACTTCAGAACTTTCTGGCCATGTTCAGATTATATTTTTGTTGTTGCATTTAGGCCACAGCTGATGGTGGCTTATGGAACGATCCTGTCTCACGAATTCATCTTCGAGCATGGACCTCTATGTCAGGACGCTATGTGCACATATCTGTTCCTTCAAACAAGCTTCTTTGTGGAAAAAATACTCCCATTTCATTCTACCACACGAAGCTTAGAAACCATCCTCAGGGAGTCTCCTTTCATTATCAGGTGAGGGGTGCTCTTGGCATTGATAGATCATATTTTGCCACCCTGCAGCCAACAGGCTACGGTGCACATGTGGTGTGATATGAACTTTGAATTCGTATCATTCACATGTCACATCATGTAGTCACTGGATGCAGTGATCCAATATCAACATATATTTAGTGCTGTTTGATCAAATTATTTTTAATGTGGGCTTGTATTATGCCATTTGATATCAGTATTATTTACAAAACTTTTTGTTGCTTTTTGTGTCTGTTAGCAAGTACACCCTCACTTAATTCCTATTTTTTGCACTATTCTCTCTTTTGCATTGTGCTCTGCAAGGTTCTTTCTGGACATCACATTGTGGACAAAGGGACTTTGTCACCAAGACGTTCTTGGGACGATGTGACTGACCGAATTCCCCTCGACTCTTCATCAAGCAGCATGAGAGTCTCTGGGTACTCTGTGTCAGAGTTCAACTTAACAGTGAACTCTAGCTGGGGCCTGTCAACCACTGCGCATCTGCTGCTGTACTATGCACATCCCAATGGAGAAATAATTGCTGACTCGGTTCCCCTGGACATTGAGCCATGTGGCTCAAATGAGGTTTGAAATGCAAATGCTTACAGATTTAGAAATGATTTATTATATTTCTGATATTATTCTGATATGTTCAGTGGAATCTTAGAGAAAAATTATGGCACTATTTTGAAAGGCAATGTTTGCAAGATTACGTGCATGTCTGGCTGCTGTCTGCTCATAGTCAGAAATATTAGGTTATATGTTTGAACGAACCATAGATTATTTCAGCTTTCAAGATTATCTTCGGGAAAAAAATGCTGCCATATGGGTTACATGGCGTTGATGGCCTGCTCATACATCCGTGAGCTTTTTTGACATGTCACTATGATAAAGCAAACAACCTGTACAGAAGACTGGGCAGAGAAGCACTTTCTATAATGCACCTAAACCTTTTTATAACTCCACATGAAGTGAAACTCCTAATAGTTGAGCCTTCATCGTGATTACATTTTTCTAACTGCATTCTTTTACTGAAATTTTCTATTATCACAAGCACTTACCCTCTAAAACTCTCTCTGGAGCAAGTATCAATGGCCTTACCAATGCTGTTTATGCCAGAAGTGCAGCCTTCTGAAGTGTTTGGTAGCCTAAACACGTTCACTGTGTCGAGGGTCACCGGTGTATCGCATCATTTATTCATGCAGTGCGGTTACGAATACCGGATCACATGATTAAGCCGTAGGACAGATTTTATTGTCAGTTCGTCCTTCTTAGACCTCATAATAAAGTTTGGTGCATAGCTTCATTATGTGACCTCATATTTGTGACCGCAGAGCATTAATAAATAACGTGTCCGACTAGTGACCTACAATGCAGTGAACGGGTTAAGCATTAGCCGTCTAACAATGTCCTAGTGTTGGAGCATTCATGTTGTGTGCAGGAGGTGCTGGGTTTGAATCCTAGCCAAGCTCGCAGTTATGTTCTCAGTGTGTGAGGAGGTCGCTAGTACTACTGATTTAAATTACTTTAGCAGACGCATTGAAAGCCTGGAAATTTGTGGAAAGCCAAAAAAAATTGGGAGTCATTCTTATGACGTCTTGAAGGGCCCTTGTCTAATGATATGCTGTTTCTCAAGTAACTCTGCCTAATGTAAAACTGCCAATATAGTGAGCATTTTTGCTTTGTCCCGACAGTTTTACGATAAAAGGGTTCTATAGTATTTGAGAGTGTAAGCCTAATCCCTTGTTTTTTCTTATTCTCCGCTGGAATTTCGCTTTCCGACTTTTTTTTTTGTTCCATATTCAGTTAACATTTGTTGCTACTTTTCATGCCTTTGTCATCACTCTAGGTTGCAGTGATCAAGGTAGTACTTGAATAATTCAGTTCTTCATTTTTGCAAAAAGCTGCAGTGTGCTCATTACTAAATGTGAGCATTCATTTTCATGTAGGTGGCTCTTACTTTTGTCACAAAGACTGCACAGCCTGGAACACCAGTGTCATTGAGCCTGTCTGCTGCTGCGGGTTCTATGTGTGGTACCTGGGCCCTGGACCAGGGCCTGGTGCAGAGCGCACCTGAGGCTGAGCTTACTGCAGACAAGGTACCACACAACACATGTCCTCTGACCATGTTCAGCAGCTGATCAAAGCAAACCATGCTGAACACCTCTGTGCTTTACAGGCAACAGCCTTTAATGTGGCTGTTAGCCTTTGTTCTGAATAGCTTGAATCTGTAGTAAATTAGTGGGCTATGAGCGCTTTCATTATAACAACCCTGTGAATGAAAACAGTGCTGTGTAGTTTTGGGCAAAAGCTATTTTGAAGCAACTTATTCGAAGGAAATTTCCAAAACAGGCTGTCAATGAAATTGTCATTTTCAGTCTATTTGTTCACAGCATTTGCACAGCACAGAAATGGGTGTTAAATTTTTCGTATTGTTGACAGTATCTCTGCGTATACCTTGATGCTTTTGTGACTGTTCATCATAGGACCACTAAACCACAAGAAAACTCCCCTGCAAAGTGTAACCTGGCTTCCTGTATATGTTGCAATAGTCTGCCTTAAATACTATGTGCTTGTTCTTAACCTCTCAATGTTTGCTTGTGCAGGCCATGGGGCAAGTTGTGAGCCTATGTGCTTGTTCTTAACCTCTCAATTTTTGCTTGTGCAGGCCATAGGGCAAGTTGTGAGCCTGTGTCTTTTTAATTAGCTACGCAGCTTGCTGAGCCCTCTGGAAACCAAGCCAAATCGTCCCAGGGTCCTGAAAGGTCACTGTGTACTACGAGAAGAGAACTGTATGTCTGCAGATTTACATTCTTGTTGCATTTTTGAGTTGACGATACCAATGCATCTGTGATACCAAGGCTAGTTTACGCCTGTTCTAGTAGCATTTAGACAATGCCCATGTCATCTGATTGTTAATTGTTGTGAATTGTTTTTTTTTTCTCAGGGCATTTTGCAGGGCCCACATTATTTCTTGACTCTGCTGCTGCCTTTGAGGTAAACCTGGGACCTTTAGTTGCCTGTGGTTGCTATACACGGTGTTTCACCTAAGACTTTGTGCAATTTTTAAAAATAGGGTTTTTTAGTTAGAAGAGCACTTTTTTCATCATAGCACTCTCAGTGGTGTACTTTATCAGAATACAACAAAGACGTGCTAACTAGGAGGATGGTTAAAAATATTGAATAGTTAGTTTTTTAACTGTTATGGTTAGGCTCCATAATTATTGAGATGCGTGTAGCCCACTGTAATTAATATCCATATCAGTTTTTAGAATTTAAAAAACGCAGTTACCCTCGGTGCTATGGTCCAGCAAATTTTGGCTATTTCGACTAGTTACGTGCACTAGAGAGGTTGCTTTGCCTGCAGGCTTCTCGAAAGCACATGTATTTTGGTACGATGTAGCCAAAATTTGTAGGGCCAGAGCACTGAGGGCAATCGTGTTTTTGAAATTTTTATAACTGATATGAATATTACTTACAGTGGGCTACATGCTTCTCAGTAATCAAGGAGCCTAACAGTAATAGATGAAAAGTTAACTATTCAATATTAGCTAATCAGCCTGTTAGTTAGCATGTCTTAGCTGTAATATGATTATTACACTGCTGACAATGTAATGCTGAAAATCGCTCTTCTAACTCAAAAAGCCTATTTTTAAAAATTGTGTAAAGTCTTAGGTGAAACACCCTGTATAAGCATTTACTGCAAGAATATGTGACATTTGCAGTTGCCATATTGGTGTAAATCATGTAACTAAGAAGCTGTGCCAGGAAAAGGGCTGCTTGGCTCGTGGTTGTGGAATGATTTGCGTGATTTTGCATGTCACTATTTCATACTTTGCTTTTGTTGTTGTTGTCTTGGTCACTCCAGCCTCTGTAGTTGCCTTTAGTAAGATGTTTCCTTTTAAATGCACCATAAACGTCAGCTTTAGATTTTGCCAGTGGTTTTTAGCACTGTCTTAAATAAATATGTAGGAGTACAGAAAAAGATTCCAACATTTAATGAGAGCGTCTGCTGTTGTGTGCCAGCGTGACGAGAGTGACAGACCGCTTTGAGTTGCTACTGATTTTAACCTTTTTTCGTGCTCTGTCAAGTGTGACATGCATTAGGTTGGCTTTGTCTTAGTCTGATAGCTTTTCAACCTTGGTCTCATTCATGTAGGCCAGCACCAACAGATGCTTGTTAGCTAAGTTAGACGTTATCATTTCTGAACATGCGTAACTCATGCAGGACACAGCATACAAGTTTGTAAGCAAGTGCTCCTTACTGTCTTCTAGGACTTGGTATCAGCTAGGAAAGCAGAATATTTATTTGATTATTCTTATTCATCCTGCCAATGGCTTGGAGTGCTTGATTTAATTTGTTTTTATTATAAAATGTTCATTGCTTAATTCCATTCATTCATAGGCCTAAATACCTAATTCAGTGAGCGTGACTATACTGCATAGACAAGGGTCTCAAATTAGTTGCTGTCATGACATTGTTAAAATATACTCTGCATTTTTTCATTTTCTGGCTTACGATTTATCAGTGAGCTGCCCCTTATAAATTAGCTTAATTAGGCTTTTTGTCACTCCTGTCTCAGCTCTGCCACTTACCTAGTTTTAGTTCCTTCACAAAGAAGCACCACTCCATTCCCATTCCCATAGCTTCAAATTGGCTCATTTGCATGGATGCACTTTCCCATCACTGGCACAGACATATAAAGGTACAGGTGGAAAGCAACTCTTTCAAAATATAAAATAATCTTCTTTATTGTTTTCTGTGTTTCATTAAAGGCTTTTATGAATGCGCTCGAAAGCTAGTACTAGCTGTTCTGGTTATCCACGAAATTATGAGCAAAGGATCAGCATCCTTGACCATGTAGGCAAGCTACTGTAGCAGTACGTTGTGCATCACTATAAGTTGCATGTCATTTGATGGCATAGTATAGGTTTTATAGTTCTACCTATCTTCTTATTTTTTTTTTCAGGAGTCGTTGGTCCAAGTTATCACTGATATGAAGATTAATGTCCGGCCTTGTTGGGAGGGTAAGAGCAATTTCTGTTCACAGTGAAAAAGTAAACACTTCATAACATGAGAGGAAGTCTTGAATGGAGATGCACACCGTGCAAGCTCAGAGAAAGTGATCGTATTTTGATGCTTCAAACTGTCTGGGCTTCTTTATCATAAGTATGACTAGCAAATACTGAGGAAACTGCGTGCTTATTATAAGCACGCACTTTATTTTCTGCGTCAGTGGCAGTAATCTTTGTTATACAAGTCTCTGCCATTTACCAATTCAGTATTGATCATTTTTAGAACACCTTCTGTGCCAGCTAGCCATTCCTCAAATTGCAAAATTCTAAAGAGCTGCATATGATAGTTTGGATCCAACATATTGTTAAAAAACAGAAAATAACAGCGAGCAGTGGCAACAAGCAGAACACTTGCACTAGGTCTGCAGCCATTAAGTGATCTCACTGCTATCACTTTGCTTGTCATGACTTTTGGCTTGCTGCTCAGCAACATTCTGAACTGAATCATGCCACCAAACTGAGGTTAAATTAAGTATCCCTCTCACTTTTCGTGACCATGCTTCAGAAAGAAAGCTAAGCCATGATTCTTAGCACCCCATGTAATGCAGTGCGATGGCACTGCACGTTTCTCTTATATCATCAGTTAGACTCCTCAAAAACATTTTGAATGGTGTCAAACCTGATCCTGGACTGGACTCATGTCATGTGGCAGTGACTTCTAGGTGCCCCTTTCCACATACCACTGACAATCATGCTGGATGCTTTCTGTGGCCACTTTGTTGTTAGAAATGAAAAGTGCTTGTGGTACTGCAAGCACAGGCCTTCTTGTAACTCCAGTTGGAATGGAATATCTGTCCTCTGGATCCGAACACATGCGTTTACAAGCTGTTTTCAAAGATTTTATATAAGGGCACTGTTTGAAGTAGCTGAGGAGTGATAGCCTTCTAACAATATTGACTGAAAGGATAAAAGCACCTTGCTGACAACAACTGCTACTTGGATAGTCAATTCCTTTGTGAATACTGAACTATTTCTATTCATTTAAAAAGTGCTGCATTAGCGCTTTACTATGTTTACATGGCACGTCAATCAGGATGTTGTCTGCACCAGCCCTTCCCTATATTGAGAGGCCCATTTTTGGAAACAAGGAATGTTTGAATTCGTGGTAATACTGTGCTTACGAAACTTGTGTTACAAGAGGAAGTGTTTACCCGCCGTAGTGGCTCAGTGGTTAGGGCGCTCGGCTACTGATCCGGAGTAACCGGGTTCGAACCCTACCGCGGCGGCCACGTTTCGATGGAGGCTGTGCGATGTCGCGTGCATGTTAAAGATCCCCAGGTGGTCCAACCGAGCCCTAAGCCCCTTCACTACGGCACCTCTTTTTTTCCTTTCTTCTTTAAGTCCCTCGTTTATCCCTTCCCTTATGGTGTGGTTCAGGTGTCCTGGAGATGTGAGACAGATATTGTGCCATTTCCTTTCCCCATAAAAAGAAAGCCAAAAGAGGGAGTGTTTAAAAGTTTATTGCTACGTTATAGTAGTGCAATGCATCAACAAACTAGTGAAAGGAATGACTGCAATATTTCTTGAAGACTGTCTTGTCTGCAAAGCAATATTTATAAAGCAAGCCCTATGTAAGGTCACAGTAAGGTGTGCAACCTATACTTTGTTGGAACAGTTTTACATACACTCCTGCAGGCTTTTAAGTTGCCATTTGTTTGTTTGTCACGCAGTAGCACAGTATGAAAAGTACAATTTCCAGAACCTAATAAAATTTTTTAAAGGATTCTTTAACACATACTCCAGAAGTGCCCAAAAATATTTATGGCACTGTGTTATACAAATGTATATCTAGGAATGAGCTCCAAAATGGAAACTTCAGTGTACATGATGAACTTGCATGCTATGTGTTTGCTTTCCATTAATAACTTTCAATTCTGATCCAAGTCATGTTATGAAAACAATTCTGGTGGTTTGCAGACGGTGGCCTCTGGACTCCAGAGCATGGTGGTGAGTATTTATTTCCCTCATTCTTTTTTGGCCCGGATGCTCTTTTACAAAAGCCACTGATATATTTGTTTTGCATTTATTTTTCAGCACGTGCAGGAATTGGAGGTGAGGGCGAACATCTATTTTGTTTTTCTCTTGTCCTCCGGAGAACATGTTGTTCTGGCATGCTCTTTTTGCGTTCTTCAGATATGTGTGAAGAACTTGTACACTCTCAGTGCTTGTGAAGAAAAAGTCCAATTAATGGCAATTATAACTTTGTATGGAAAGTTAAACTGGAAGTAAATCAAAGTGGGGACAATGGTTGCATTGTGCCAATGAAGGTGGTATGAGCGCAGGAATAATAGTGCAAGCCACAAAACGATGACACAGCACTTGCCCATCCATAGTTTTATTTGTCCTATCCTTACTTAAGGTGTTGCTGTAAATCTGCACAAACTGGCCTAGTCTTTGACTTAATCATCACTTATGGCAGTTGATAAAAAATAAGACTACCTTCTTGTAGAATGCTCGAAAAAGAATTTGAACCATTTGTATGCTTTGCATTTGAAGAACTGACAAAATGGTGTGTAAACATCAGATTGAAGAAATGCCAGTCTACTATGCTCCTGAGCTAGCAAAAGTTGAAAGTGTGGCATTTGAAACAAATTTTTGAAATGACCGTGACCCTTTGAGGATGGCAGTATATTATTGTCATCAATGGTCAAAAGTGTGCTCCCTTCATTTAAAACATCTTTTGCACACAAGCAAAACTTGGCTAACAAAATGGTAGGCCTTCTTTATAGCAGCTGGTTTGTTTTCTTTATGTGTATTTAATAAAATTAGTACTGTTTTATTATCAGGGGAAGTGGTTAGGGGCTGTGGTTGTAAACTTGACTTTTTTTTTATGGGCCTGTTAAAACATGAAAGACTTGCTAGCGTGGTTAAATATATATGCATGGTTAAATATATATTCATATAGGTGCCGACTATGGGGGGGGCTGGAGGGCTCGAGCCCCGCCAGGAGACTGAGCGATGAGGTCAGGGGGCAGCATATCTTCTGCTACAAACTGGCACATTCACACGGGCAACGGGCAGTCGCTGACAGCGATGTCGTTGTTTCCAGCCGCATGCTTCACGACAGGAACGGTGCAGTACACTGGAGCAAAAAAAAAGCGCGCAGCAAAGTATATATATAAACAAACTCGTGCCGTGAGCCACTTTATATCAGCGACAACGTATCATTTGTCACATGTTGATCAACACAAATTGCACGAGAGTCACTGCCACACAAACACTTTTTTTTATTCAATCATGTCATGTATGTTAAATGACTAGAACTGCCTTCCTGTAGACACTGTGTAAATAAGCGATTTTGTTGTTTTCTTTTTTCGCCAGTCCCTGTCTGCATTTTTGTTTCGTGATTTGATTTAGTTTTCTTCACAAGTAGCCTGTTTTATTCTTATTTTTTGCCATGATGCGTTTTGCTCATGTTTGCATGATGTTCTAGTTTATTGGTTGAAAATTTGTACTACTTTCATTATGCTATGATCAGCTTTGCTAATGTTTGTATTGCGTGCTAGTTCACTGCCCGTAAATTTTGTATTGTATTGCGTTTGTTCGCTAAAATTCCCGCTGTTTGCTTGTTACGATTTGTGTAAACCCAATCCCCTCTATAATGCTTCGGCGACTGGGGGTATGGAAAATAAATAAATAAAAATCCATAGTTGGCCAAAACAGCGGAGCACATGAGCGCGGCACTACACCACTTCGCCATTGTTAATTTCGGGTGCTTAGAAAAAAAAGTTGGGGTAAAATCAATTGCAAACCTCTTCTTTTCAGTCATCAGGCAACAATATAGCAAAAATTGAAAAAATTTATGTGATCGAGCAGCCATACTTTCTTCGATCTTACGTGAAATCACCCTATCCATTTCTCCAGCGTACCTAGATACCAGGCGCCATCTTTCATATGGTAGGCAATATCAGCTATGCCAGATCATTACACACTATCTTAAACACCATATTTAGGGTACCTAAAGCCGGGAATCATTTCTTATGTAAATCCTTGTTACAATGCTATATAGTTTTAAAATCTGAAAAAAAAGGCAAATTTTGGTGCCCTTTCATTAACAGCATTGCATAATACTCAGACGCGCTGGGAGGCTTGTGTGTCAGGAAAATCGTCGCACATTTTTGTTAAGCTGGCGCGGCCCAAAGGAAGCACGCCGCAGCATAGACTGTTTGAGAATCTTGGAGAAGTCTCCCCTCTTAACGTGTTGAGAGTGTGTAACCTCGTGCACACTTGGCTTCATCCTCTCCCTATCACTCAGAGGTGGCGGTGGCTCACCGGTGGAGAAGCCCCTAGAAGGTTCCAGGCGTTTCCACCGCACCTGAGCAATGAAGACACGCATCTTGGCGGGAGGGAGAGAGGACACTTGTGCTGTAAAAGCTACGTGTATGTGCACGCCTGCTTTGGCGCGTTGTAGCAGACAGATGCGGCATGCCCTATAAATTGAGGTCACGTCGCTTCGGGAAGCTGCAGCTACGTTGCAGTGAGTCATCAAGTGCTGCCGCTTGGCTCCCGGAGCCTAACGACTCACTGCTGTTACATAAACTAGGAGTGCTGAACATTGACCCTGCAGTTCTTAACTGGACCCGTGGATTTCCTTCTTCTCATCTTGAATCTGTCAGCAATAATGATGCTGATTCCTCTACTCTACCACTTGGTTCTGGGGCTTCTCAAGGATCAGCACTTGGCCCCCTTACCTTTTTTTTTTAATCTTCTGTATTGCTGTGAATTGCCGTTCCCCTCTGTAATGTACTCTGTATCCTGAGAGTAAAATAAATAAATAAATATCTCTTGCCAAGGAGCGTGCCCGGAGGAGGTGGGGAAGGGCAAATGTAAAAAGAGAGAGGGTGCTAACTGCCCCCTCCCCCCCTTTCCGGCAGATTGAAAACTTGGTGCCTATGTCTATATTTATTTCTAATTATTCATAACCAGGTTTAAACTAACTTATCTGAATTCTGTGTAATTTCATCAGATCAACGCTCCAGACACAGGCACAGTTGATGCATATGGCCACCAGTTACACGGAATTATACCTTGAAATATAGCTTTTTTTCCAAGGGCGATTAAAGAATGGATTGCAATACCATATCCAGTTGTCATATCTTCCTCTGTTTGTGCCTTTGCTGCTGGTTGAGAGGATCTCATCTTCTCTGATATGAATGCATCTTAGCTTGTATTTCTGTTTCTGATGCACATAATACGAGTGTATTTTGCCTTTGTTCACTGCATGTCACTTTTTATAGATACTGCCATTGTATTGCATTGTCGTTTTTCATTCGTCGTGGAGCGAGACTTTGTATATTTTCTTTGTTGTATTTTTTCCACTCCTGTAAATTTCTCTTACTTTGGTTGACAGCATGAATAAACAAACAAACAAAGAATAGTAGAGCTAGAGTTTACAGTATCAGAACTTTATTGGGCTTTTGAATAGTGAGGCTAGTGGTTATATTGACCGCTTCACCATGGGGAGTGGATGAAAAAAGTTTTTGACGTGATTGCCTACTGGATGTGCCTTTTTTTTTTTTTTTGTTGTGGGAACCTCTTTTGTGGCTGTGGTGAATATTGCAATTGCCCTGACAGAGGTTTTATTTGTGCAGATGGGGGTGATGGTGAGATTGCTGAGCTGGCCCCAGTAGCTACAGTTCCAAAGTCTGCAGTGGACATCCGTAGTCACTTCCCTGATACCTGGCTCTGGGAGCTCCATCACATTCGAGGGCAAGTTTGGGATCTAAGTTGACACGAAACGCAATTGAAATTTAAGCTTAGAGTGGAGCATTCTTTATTTTTGCTTTTAGTAAAAGCATTGCTTCAGATATTAAGTTGAGCAGTACAGTAATTGTGTCCTGAGCGGATGGTACCAAATGTATGCATGGGAAAATCTGCATTTCAATTGCCGTGTCCTCCAGTAACCCACCTTCACGGCCTCGAAATCTAGGCATTAAGAAGACGCAAATGAGGTGGGCATTTGGAGTCAGAAAATTAAAATAGGTACCAAAATAGGCATCTTGAGCAATGCTTTTCATTGTTTAAAAGTAAATAAAAAATAAAAAGTAACATGATAAGAAATTAGCTATAGTCAACCTCTTCATACTCATAGTACAAGTGGACAGAGTGTGATCAGCCATGCAGAGGTCACACTCCTGAAATGAATAACTGAAGCATTTTATTAAAAGGCCCACGTTCAGGTTGTGAAGAATAGGTGTCCTTGTGGATTAACAGGGGTCTGAAAGGGTGCAGTGGCAGCTGAACTGTTTACAACATTAGTGACAGGCGCTATGCGATGCTAGAGAAAGGGGTAAAAAGTTCCGTGAAGTAACCCATCTCTTCTATGTAAAAGGGACATGAGGAAGAATAAGGTGTGAGAGGGGGAAGTGTGTTGATCATTGGGTGCAAAGGCAAGTGCAGTGCACACTAATAGACAAGTGGCAATAAATTACATCAAGTTTTCAGACTTGAAGGACTATAGGCACCTAATTTTTTTGCGTGTTTTCTTCTTTCAAATGATATGTTAGACATTAGAATACACGGATCACCATGTGGTATTCATCTACAACTACTAACTAATGTATAATTTAATTTCTTTTCTCATGCTGCTTCAGTTTCGGCTCCATCAACCAAACTTTACATCACATGAGGCAAAGAAAAACTTCAATATAAATGCTGATACGTAGTTTTAACTCACTAAAGCACTTAAACCAGCCTGCTTTAAAAGCTAGAATTACAACAAACGACGTATCAGCAGTTATATTGCCATTTTTTTTCATGCCGCATGTGACCTAAAGCTCAACTACACATCACAGTCATCATTCGATTGAAACCGAAACAGCATGAAGAAAAAATTCAATTATAAATTATTTAGCAGTCGTAGACAAATACCATGTGATACTCCATGTATACAATGTTTAACATATTGTATGAAACAAGAAAATACACAAGCAAAAACTTGGTATCCATAGTGCTCTAAAGCTTCTTTTGATCTCCATTTGAAAGTATATATCCTTATACTTTAAAAAAATTTCTTTCCACATCACACTTGGTTATTCACCTGGTTTTCATTGCGCTCTGCTGATACTTATATCTGGTCTTCCTACAGCTACATTTGGGCAATGTGCTTGTAAATTGTGATACAAAAAGCTGCTTTCGTCAGCAGCACTATCTGAATTTGCACAAGGCGGCACTTGTTTGCGGCTGAATGATCAGCTTACTCAGCACCTGGGAGTGTATAGAATCATTCTATAATATCGTTTAGTCAGGTTGCACTTCTTTGCAATGCGAGGGCAAGACATTTTTCACAAAAAGAGGAACTGCAGTATTTGCTTGAAATCCACTGAAAGGCAGACATGTCCCAAAATGCTGCATGTAGGTATTTATACGCACATACCTCGGCAAAAGGCCTGAAGTAACAGGCACTATACTAAGCACATAGTAAAACCTCATTGATACGTTCCTGGTTCATACGTTACCGGTTCATACCTTCCAATTCATACACTTAGAATCGCAGGCAATAAAAATGGCCAATAGAGCACTGTTTTCGTTCCCAAATAGCACGTTGTCCTGGCTGCTAGGTTAAAAATTTCAAACAAATCAGGTCGTGTAGTATGTTTAGCGACCAACTATGTGCAAACATAGGAGTGGGCCGAATCTGGGGGCACGTGGCATAGATCTAAAATGCAGCGACAGTCACCCGTCAGTGTGGCTTCTCTGCAGCGCCGTGGCGCAAAGGGGTGAAGCACAAAAAACGTTTGCAAACAAGCAGGCAGTTCCCGCAAGGACGCAACATAAAGAGGATAAACAAAGTGCCCTCTTCAGAGTGCTTAGGACAAGGGGGCGAAACACCTGAAGGCTACAGGGATGCGTTTATGTGCAAACTGGCTGGGTCTGGTGAATGCAGCACAAAAACACTTCTCAAGGACAAGAAGGCGCCTTTTCCGCTAAGCATTTGTACAAGGGAGCAAAGCATCCAAAAACGAGGAAGAAACTCGGATTAATTTTGTTTTTGCTGTAAACGAACCGGATGTGCTGTGAAATTTCTTCCTGCCAATGACAAGACAAATGCGGACTGAATTCTGCAAGCACTAGGAAAGGAGTCGTTCAGACCTTGTGCCAAGAAGTGCTATTGGAGATTTTTATGAAGTGAAAAATGACAATTATCCTCATTCAGTAGTCACATTTTTCAAAATTGGGTGGTTTAATTGACTCGTATGTTTTCCCAGACAATAAGTTTTTATTCCGCATTTCTATTTAAAAAAAACGTTTCAACGAAGTGTTACTGTAATGCATTTTTTTTTGGCACTGATGGTCAACTGGCCGGAAAAGTGAATGTTCATCAAATTTGATCTGCATCCTGCTCAGTTGTAAAAGCTAACTACATGTGACTTGCTCATTTTATAGACTAAAATTACCTCACTAAGTTCAATCATGTGCACTGATAGCTTTTATCTTATTCATTTTGTGGTTTATTAGCTTAACATGGACTGTTGAATTGTATGAGTCAAGTAATTTTATGTATTATAATATGAGGAAAAGGAAATTGGTCATTTATATAGTCGTATTGTGCAGGGGGTTAATTATCGTATTGCTTTTTTTTATGTATCCAAAGGTTGTATATTAATGGCAGAAGGAAATGGAAGAAAATTGGAAATAGATTAATACATTTCTTTTATACTTTACTTTTTGCTGAGGGAGAGTAGCAGAACTGTTCCTCCCACTTAAACTGAGAAACATGCAGAAAGGGAATCCAGTGCTATTTGACATACAATTCAGTGATGACTCAGCAAAGCTAGCTACATTATGACAGAACTTTCAAAAAAGTTGCCTTACATACATGTTGCCTGTCAGCTATAGGACACTGAGAAAGATGGAAGAGAACAGGACTAATGCAAATGCCTACAGTAAATGCACCTCTGGTACTGTTGTTCTGCTCTTCTGTTTTTCTTTTTTCATTTTTTCACACTACTGTTTAAATTATGGCGAACATTTACCAGCTAGCCCAGGTATATGTTTTACTAGAGGAAGATGCTGCACATAGCACACCATTATATTTCATTAGTCCATCGATGTTACAAATGTGATATTATGAACAAATTTGAAAGATGCAGAGTATATATATTTGTCACATAGTGGCATTTTGTTTACTTGTGCTGGTACACAAAAATTCCTATGTGCCTCATTCTGATGACAGACTTGAGCTGTCAGTTCTGTCTTCTTTTGATGACAGTTGCCTCTGCAGTGGCACTCAAAGTGTCACAGCTCTCGTGTCATCTTCTTTTATTTCTACATGCAGGTCTCAAGCTAGTAGTTGCATCACATTTTGAAATTCGCTTTAAAAACTTAGCAGCACTGATATGAACATTTTCAGTTTCACCCTATAATGATGTAATCATTAAAATGTCTCTCTCTCTGCAGGGATGTACCACTCAACCTGAGCCGAGAGTTGCCCCATTCTGTGACTAAGTGGAGAGCAGGCGCTGTGTGCGTACACACATCTCACGGCCTGGGTGTCGCCACAGATTCTGTGGATGCTATGCAGCCCTTCTTCATTCAGCTGTCGCTTCCCAACATCACCAGACGTGGAGAGATTATTCCTGTCACTGCTTCGCTGTTTAGTTACCTGAAGTCGTGCATACCTGTGAGTTCTGCTTCTCTGCCTTTACTTAAGAGCGTAGACATCAAATTTTTGCTTGTGTGTTTTCTTCTTTCAAATGATGCTTTAAACATTAATATGCATAGGTCACCCTGTGGTATCTCTCTTTGAGCGTTAAATAATTTATAATTGGATTTCTTCATAATGCTGTTTCGGTTTCAACGAATGAACAGTGGCTGTGATGGCGTGTTTAGGTCACGTGAGGCATGAGGAAAACTGCAATATAATCGCTGATACTTAGTTTTAAATCACTACAACGCTTAATTCAGCCTGTTTCAAGACCTGGAGAGACAACAAACGATGTATCAGTGAATTAAATTGTAATATTATTCATGCCTCACATGACCTAAACATTTCATACATGTCACCGCCATCGTTCGGTTGTTGAAACCAAAACCAAAACAGCATCAAGAAAAAATTTAGTTACTATAAATAATTTGTGGTCATAAGCGATAACCACATGGTGACTTATGTATTCTGATGTCTTATGCATCATTACAGAGAAGAAAACGTGCAACTAAAATTAGGTGTCTAATCCTTGAACGATCACTTGCTATCACTTAAAAATGCATCATACCATGTGCATTATGACTAGGGCCCTTCACTTTTGGCTTTTATTTTTTCAAGAATTCAGGGGGTAAAAGTCTGGTAATATTTTTTAGTTTAAATTTGGGTACAAATCAGGTTATTCAGCAAAAATTTCCATTATTCATGTTTTTTCGGGTATTTTTTTTTTTGCAACAAAAAATAATTTACTACAAGCGCTCGTTTTTGTGTGGGACACAAAACACCCTATTTTTTGTTTAATATTTCACAAATATGGAAATGACAGGTTGTGCTGATAAGAATTGTTCATCAGATTACATTTTTCTCCTCTGTTACAATTATTTCATCACGTAAACTGTTAATCTCCTACGCAGCACTTCACGTGCATGCAAGGCCTGCCTGCCTTGTATACTGTGAAAACAGGCATTAAAGATCAAAGAGGCTATTTTAAATGGGCAAGAGTCCTGGAGCAGGACACCATTAGCTTGGATAGCACTTGACATATGATGCCAAATAAATTCCTGATGAGTAAGAGTGCATGGTTTGGCCTTGTGCTTCTAAAAGCTAGTTTTTGAACATATCCTCAAATTAAGCCAAGCCATGAATAACAAGCTATAAAAGTAGTTTAAGATCACCTGCTGAAGGAACACTCCTGCAGAATAATATCAGGATGTCCACTACGTGCAGTGTCTTAAGCTTTGTTCAGGAAACCTCATGTTCTTTAGGCTCTCTCATATTTTAGTATATCATAACGAGCCCCTCATTCCCTTGCCCTTGTGTGTTCTCTAAAAGGGGCATTTTCGTTTAGAAATCGGGTTTAACCCAATTTTTAAGAAATGTGTTCGGGGTGCAAAAGTTGGGTAAAGTGAGTTTTACCCAAAAACTAAGGGTTATAATTATGACATATTTATCAGTGCTGTGTTAGCTTTTAATGAATGGGTATCATCTTGGCCACAACCTTCTATGATCAAACCAATTAACCCTCGGCCCTCAGTCCCCAGCGGCTGCAGAGCAACTGACCACGGCGGCGGTCAGACCTGTGACGCAGCGGAGGGTGCTAAGAATCTCTGGCTCCGGACAGGCCGCCATTGGAATCTGAACCTGGCAACGTTTAACGCTAGAACTTTAGCTAGTGAGGCTAGCCTAGCAGTGCTGTTCGAGGAACTAGCGGGAATTAAATGGGATGTGATAGGGCTTAGCGAAGTTAGGAGGACAGGTGAGGCGTATACAGTACTAAAGGACGGACACATACTGTGCTATCGCGGGTTAGAGGGTAGACGAGAACTAGGTGTGGGTTTCCTTATTAATAAGGATATAGCTGGCAACGTAGAGGAGTTCTACAGTATTAACGAGAGGGTAGCAGCTATAGTAATTAGGCTGAATAGGAGGTACAAGCTGAAAGTGGTGCAGGCCTACGCACCCACATCCAGCCATGATGACCAGACCGTTGAAAGCTTCTATGAGGACGTAGAATCAGCAATGAATAGAGTAAAATCGCAGTACACTGTACTGATGGGCGACTTCAATGCGAAGGTGGGCAAGAAGCAGGCTGACGACCACGCGGTAGGTGACTATGGGATAGGCTCTAGAAATAGCAGGGGAGAGTTATTAGTCGAATTCGCGGATAGAAATAATTTACGGATCATGAATACCTTCTTCCGCAAACGAGAAAACAGGAAGTGGACCTGGAAGAGCCCCAATGGTGAGATTAAAAATGAAATAGACTTCATACTATGCGCTAAACCTGGCATCATTCAGGATGTGGCCGTCCTCGGAAGGGTGCGTTGCAGCGACCATAGAATGGTAAGGTCTAGAATTAGCCTAGACTTGAAGAGGGAACGGAAGAAGCTAGCGAAGAAGACCATTAACGAGTTAGCCGTAAGAGGGAAAGCACAGGAGTTTAGGATAGCGCTGAAAAACAGATACTCGGCCTTAACTGAGGAAGATGATCTTGATGTTCATTCAATGCACGATAACCTGACATCAATAATTACGGAGTGCGCAGTAGAAGTAGGCGGTAGGACAGTTCGAAAAGATACCGGGAAGCTATCTCAGGTGACGAAAGATCTGATTAAGAAGCGCCAAAACATGAAGGCATCTAACACTACCGATAGAATAGAACTAACGGAGATATCAAAGTTAATAAATAAGCGCAAGGTAGCCGACATAAGGAAGTTTAATATGGAGAGAATCGAGCATGCTCTAAAGAACGGAGGTAGCCTAAAAACAGTGAAGAGGAAACTAGGCATAGGTAAAAACCAGATGTATGCATTAAGAGACAAGCAGGGCAATGTCATTAGCAATATGGATAAGATAGTTAACGTAGCCGAAGAGTTCTACACAGACCTGTACAGTAGCCAATGTAATCAGAACGCTAATGAAAAAGACAGCAGTGCACAGCAATGCGTCATCCCGACAGTAACGAAAGATGAAGTAAAGAAAGCCTTAGAAGCAATGAAAAGGGGAAAAGCAGCTGGGGAGGATCAGGTAACAGCAGATCTGTTGAAGGATGGAGGGGACATCGTGCTAGAAAAACTAGCCACCCTGTATACGCAATGCCTTATGACCTCGACTGTACCAGAAGCTTGGAAGAATGCAAACATTATCTTAATTCATAAGAAGGGAGACGCCAAGGACTTGAAAAATTACAGGCCGATCAGCTTACTATCCGTTGCCTACAAAGTATTTACTAAGGTAATCGCTAATAGAGTCAGGGCAACGTTAGACTTTAATCAACCAAATGATCAGGCAGGCTTTCGTAAAGGATATTCTACAATAGATCATATTCACACCATCAATCAGGTGATAGAGAAATGCGCAGAATATAACCAACCTCTATATATAGCTTTCATTGATTACGAGAAAGCATTCGACTCAGTGGAAACCTCAGCAGTCATACAGGCATTGCGTAATCAGGGGGTAGAAGAGCCTTATGTCAAAATACTGGAAGATATATATAGCAACTGCACAGCTACTATAGTCCTCCATAAAGTCAGCAATAAAATTCCAATAAGGAAGGGCGTCAGGCAAGGAGACACGATCTCGCCAATGCTGTTCACCGCATGTTTGCAGGAGGTATTTCGAGGCCTGAATTGGGAACAGTTGGGAATAAGAATAAATGGAGAATACCTAAATAATCTGAGATTTGCTGATGACATTGCCTTGCTGAGTCACTCAGGAGGTGAACTGCAAATCATGATCAACGAGTTAGACAGGCAGAGCAGAACGATGGGTCTAAAAATTAACATGCAGAAAACCAAGGTAATGTTCAACAGCCTAGCAAGTGAACAACAGTTCACAATTGGCAGCGAGAGCCTAGAAATTGTGCCGGAATACGTCTACTTAGGGCAGGTAGTGACAGCTGATCCGGATCATGAGAGGGAGATAACTAGAAGGATTAGAATGGGGTGGAGCGCATATGGCAAATTCTCGCAGATCATGAGTGGCAGTTTACCAATTTCCCTCAAGAGGAAAGTGTACAACAGCATAATCTTACCGGTACTCACCTATGGGGCAGAAACGTGGAGGCTAACGAAAAGAGTTCAGCTTAAGTTAAGGACAACGCAGCGAGCCATGGAAAGAAAAATGATAGGTGTAACGTTAAGAGATCGGAAGCGGGCAGAGTGGGTGAGGGAACAAACACGGGTTAATGACATCCTAGTCGAAATCAAGAGAAAGAAATGGGCTTGGGCAGGGCATGTAATGCGAAGGCAAGATAACCGCTGGTCTTTAAGGGTAACGGAGTGGGTTCCAAGAGAAAGTAAGCGTAGCAGGGGGCGGCAGAAGGTTAGATGGGCGGATGAGATTAAGAAGTTTGCAGGCAAAGGGTGGATGCAGCTGGCAAAGGATAGGGTTAATTGGAGAGACATGGGAGAGGCCTTTGCCCTGCAGTGGGTGTAGTAGGGCTGATGATGATGATGATGATGATGATTTTTTTGCAAGAGTTTTGTTGAAATTTTCTTATTTCTTAATATTTATGAACTTTTCTTGTCACGATTGAGGTTGAGAGACAACTTCTCTCATTTTTCTTTCTTCTGTGAGCTTCAAGGTTCGATCAAAATGTTATGTGGTTTTACTGTCTGAACTTTTGCCTATTTTTGATCCAAGCGAGACTAAAGGCACAGTAAAGCATTCGGGCAACTGGATGTAGCTCTTGTTACCAATGGTGGTTCTTGACCACGAGCTTGTTCCATTTAAATCAAATCAAATGAAATCAAATCACATTATTAAAATTATTTATTTTAAGTCACATTTTTATTTATATCATGATGTGCATGCACAGTTTGTTTCTGCCTGTGGCTGTAACAGTAGGAGAGCTGTTGAAAAGAACCAGTAATACTCAAGAGATGGGGAACTACACTAGATTGCGTTCGCTGCTAACATAATTTGGTCCTGAACATTTACATCTCACTCTCTTGAACGTGGCCTTGGGGAAGATATAATGTAGCATTCGTGCACGAAGCACAGTGCATATTTGTCATTACGGTTCTTAATACACTGCTTATAATATTTTCTTTTTGTGACATCTTTTATGACATGTTGGCACGACCTCCTTTTTACAGGTCAAGTTTGGTGTGACTGCTGATGCCGACTGTTTTAAGGTGACTGGCAGGGTGCAAAAACGCTTCTGCCTGTGCAGTGATGACACGGCTTCATTGAGGTTTTATGCAAGGGCAGAGTGTATGGGCCAAATCAACATCACGGCTCATGCCCTGAGCCTTCCTCGAGATGATTCCATTTGTGATCCTGGCAGTGTTCTCGAAACAAGAAGAGCTCGAGATGCTGTGCTCAAAAGCCTGCATGTTTTGGTAAGGCAATAAAGTACGTCTTTTTAAGCGATCCTTGCGCTAAAAGCATAACTTTTTTTTCCTTAGCAGCATTAGCTCTAAGCAGGCCTGTGAAGAAACAAAAATAGTGTTTTGGCAAGAAAGTTTCATTGATCATTAGTACGTTACTAAGGTTAACCATGTTTCTCTGTTTTGCATTTGTTATTGTCTTGTCTGAAGTATATTATTTAGAAAGTAAAAAGTGTGATGAATTACTTTATCTGTTTGTTTCCCTGACATTGTTAACACATAGCAAATAAAATGCGTTACTGATGCATTACTGTTTCATAACATTTCTTGTGTCTGGATATAAGCATCAGCTTCTATGGAAAGCTAGTAGTTATGAATACTTTGCTAGTATACCTGCTGCATAAAGTGGTGCATGTGCCAGGATTTTTTTGTGCTTTTATGCTTTTGTGTTAAAAAAAAAAAACGTCATCTGCCTTTCAGCCAGAGGGGATACCCAGGACAAAGTCAGTCTCTGAATACATATGCATTAACAGTAAGTTCTATTTTTTCACTATGTCATGCATGTATGTCAGGATGACGCTAAATTGCATTTTAATGTCGAATCATATCTTCAGAATTTTAGGTTGTACGTAAATTCTTGTCTGTTAAAATGACTAGCATCTAGACCTTGTAGCTAATTACTTCACTCTTGATAATCTGTGAGAGGTTAATCAAAGGTAGCAAAGGTAGCAAACAGTTCTACATACAAATGATGCTTTCATTGTGCATTTCAAAACTGTCAACCAATCTTTGCAGCCACAGAAAATGGCACAGCAACTCGCAGCTTTGTACTAAAGCTTCCCAGCAATGCCATTCCCGGCTCCTCTAGAGGACTGTTTATGGTTTCAGGTAAGAAAAGACATTCCAAATGCTTTACAAATAGCTTTTAGAGTGCACCGCATGTTTTTCATAAGAAAGCTACAAAGCTTATCATTATGTGTGTTGACTTGTGTGGAAATGAAAATGAAATGAAAATTGGTTTTTGGGGAAAGGAAGTGGCGCAGTATCTGACTCACATCCTGGGGGCGCCATAAGGAAAGGGATGGATAAAGGAGGGACTGAGAGAAGAAAGAGATGCCGTAGTGGAGGGCTCTGGAATAATTTCTACCAATGGGGCCACCACGGGTGGGTACTCTGGATCAGTAGGATCAGTAGGCCGAGCGCCTTTGCGGAAAGAGAGGTTTCTTAAATCTTGGCGGACAACCTCTTGCACATACTGTGAAATGTTACTTGCACCAATCGTAAACTTGCTTTGGACAGGTTCTATTTGTCGTAATTTATTGTGTTTAAAGAAAATGGTGAGCTTTTCACTCTTCCCTCATGCAAAGAAGTAACGGTGTTGTCTATGCTAAAAATCTTTTCTAGGGACTGAACGCTGAATTTTAAGCACCCAATTTTTTTGACCACTTAAAATTCAGCTTGCCATCTAAGGCGCTCAATTCCACAATGATTTTGTTAGAAACACTGTAGAAGATTTATACCAAGAATTTTTTTATCACTGCATGCGTACATTTTTATATCTGATGCTGGCAACCGTGATCAGTGAGCGCGATGGCGTTGCACATCAGCAAAAGTGGTGTGTCAGCACTAATGTAAATCTCACTGGCCAGACAATAATAAGGCGTTTTTAGTATAGCGTAGCAGCCATTTTGATATTTCCACACCCAAAGCTGTTAGTGACACAGTGATGTACACCTTGTAAACGAGAGTTTTAGAGGGCCATGTTATTGCTCCATCCAAAAAATTCAAAACACTATGGCACCATCTAGCAACAAAAGCTAAAAGCACATGGCCGACAATGCGAAAGGAGTGTTGCTTTTCATCGAAGGGCACACTAGAGAGAACATAAACTATAGTAAAACATGACTGACACACCTGAAAGAAAAAAACGCTGTGCACTTAAAAAAAAAATAAGTGATATTATACCGAGAAATGGTCATGTGATCGGATACACTGATAATGGCAAGGTTTCACCACAAGATGGCACTTCAGTTAGTTTTGTGCAATTTCCAGTGTAGAGTTAGAATTATAAATCCTCATTTCTTTGATATTGCAGCGCTCAATTCTTACGATATGAGGCACAGTATTTTAATTTACGCCATACGTCTTTGTCAGTGGTTGATTCCTTTCAGTTATAACCAATTATAAAAATTATGACATAAAGAATCCTTCCACTTGTTCTATAAGCAACCACAATGTTATGGTTTCAGTCCCACAACAAGCACCAGTTTTTTAAAACCCTTTGCTGGTGTTACATATATTTTAAACTGCCTTTTAAGCCCCTGTATTTTAAACTAACTGTGGCGGTATGCACTACATTATTGCTCTCTCAGAACTGAGACACTGTCCTGGCTACCATAAATTTACATTGCCATCCAAGAAACTATACGTTCCAGTGCATCTAACAGATCAATTGAGCCTGTACTACAGCCTGAATCCATAGTTTACTGTGCCTAGAACAAGATGTCCCAAATTTTATACTATCTTGAGTGGTTAAATTTTATTTATTTCTAGCAAATAAATTAAGTTCACTTAATGTTTGAAATGCCAAAGTTTAGAGTGCTGTTAGCCATCAGAGCAGAATATCAAACTGAAGTAAGCAGCAACGCAGACAGGGCATCGAGCCATGTGCGTAATAAGTGCATTTGTATTCTATCTCAGAAGCAGACTTATTGTTCACACTTCGCACATTGTCACCCTTCACCCACTCCCATGTCAACCCTTGCTCGCTGGGGTACAGGTGACATACTCAGCCCAGTTGTAGCATCAGGCCTGGAGTCCCTCGTTCAACTGCCAACTGGCTGTGGCGAACAGAACTTGGCTATGTTGGCCACCCGTGTGGTGGTGCTGGACTACCTCTTCTCTGTGGGGCAATCCAATCATCCCTTGGTGGCCAAGCTCAGGAGAAGCATCATCACAGGTTGGCCACAAAAGCATGAATAAATCTAGACATCAGCGGAAGAAAAAGGTCAGGAAGTGTAACGAACTAAGAGGGTAATCACCAGCTGCTTGCAGAATTTAATGTGATACAAAATACTGACAGACACTCAGATGGTCTGATGCAGTGAACTGTGTAAGCAGAATGTGCATTTAGGATGATGCTTTTATATTTGATGCTTTTCCCTTTTGCCACATCTCATTGCCTGAAAGTTGCAGCTATTAATTTTGCTTTACTTTCACTGGCTTTATGGCTTGCTATAATTGATTGTTTTGTGCCTTAAAATTTTTTTGTTTTACACATTTCGCCTTACTTGGCCCGTCGCGATGGATATGTCAATAACACGCACTCGCTTTAGGCTCCGCTTGTGCTTTCTCCACACTGGCTGCTCGCTTGGAGGTGTTGCTGTGTCCGTCTTTCCTCCTCCGCTGATGCAGATTTTGTTGCTCGCCTTTTGTTGGGGGCGGCTCTCACGTTCAGCTCGCTGCGGACACCTGACGTTTTACTTGGTGGCCACACAGACACACACTGGCATATTGTGTCCACAAATGTGCTAATTTAAGATAATTGGACAGGAACAGCATTTTTATGATGATGATTATGGATTTTTATGGCGCAAGGGCAACTGTGGCCAAAGAGCGCCATGACACAAGGTATTTTGCATTTTCTCAAGGTGGGGTCAAAGACCCATTTCCCAAGCATTTCACCCTAAATAAGCCGAGCACCAGACCAGGGGAAAGCTTGTACCTATTGTATCACCGGTGGGTACCCGGCGGCACTGGGGATCGAACCCTGCACCTCCCGCATAAACAGTATTTTTGTAGTCTAAATGTTATGTGCAGTGATGCTGAAGTGCATGTGAGAAACTTTCATGATAGTTAAAGCAGCAGCATATTATACTACAACATCTTGTCATACAGGACAACTGCAGGGTATATGTTCTGGTTTTAAAGAATGTCTTCACAAATACACTCTGATGTGGTACTGCTTTCTCTCCTTGCTTTAGGTTACCAACAGCAGCTCAACTACAGGCATCAGAACAATGGCTATAGTGCCTTTGGCACTGCAGATCCTGAACCTAGCCTGTGGCTGGCAGCATTTGTGGTGCGGACTTTTGGACAAGCCCGCCAATATGTTTTCTTTGATGATGCTGAGCTGAGCCTAAGCACTCAGTGGCTACTCGGGCATCAATATGATACTGGTTGTTTCCCATCAGTAGGCCGTGTGCTGAACACCCAGCTCAAGGTTTGTGCCATTTCTGCATGTCGTGCCTTGTTGTGTGCATTCTGTGACGTATTTTCTTCTTGTACAGGGTCTATTCTCCATCATAATTATTTGCATAAGAGCTTTAATTTATATGAGGGCTCATGAGTGCACTCATTTTATTTCTTTTGGTCATAAGTGCATTGCAAAGTGGCAGTTTTTAAAGTTTACTGTACAATGGCATTAATTTTATCAACAGCACATGGATACATTACATGAAGAATACGCAGTGCGCTTGTGTGGGCTAGGCGAATTCGAGCTCGTCGTTTCTGCCGTGCGCTTTTTCTTGTCCTCTGGGGCCTGATTAATATACACAGTTTCTAGATCCTAACTGAAAAAAATTGAGACCAACCAGAGCGGTCACTGCAAAACAACCGCAGCAGTGCACGCAGGCCACAACTTCTGCACAAGCCGCGCCACATCTGTTATCGTAGTTGACTATAAAATGAGAGGATCGCTGCCAGTTAGGTTGCCAGACAGATGTCGACTGCATCAAGGCATCGCTCAATGATGGTACATGCTGCACTTGTTTTTCGACCTGTGAGCATGTACCTGCCGGCCAGCGGCAGCTCTCGATGGCCGTGACAGCCCATTGATTTTATTCAAGGCTTAGCAATACTACGTGCGGGCATTTGCCGCATGCTGGCAGTCAGTTTCATGCGGAAAGAGCAGGGTAACTCATGTGAAAAATGCTAGATACTGCCTGTTTGAAAATGTCGAGATGTCTCACCGTGAGTGTGTGTGCGTGCGTGTGTAAAATCAAGAAATTGGTAATTTCTCATTTTTTGGGGCGTTCGAAGAGTGAAGAGCAGTACGAAACTATTCGAAGTTTTGGATGTTCGCACACCATTCTGTTTTGTGACGTAACCATAAATCTGAAGCTAGGTTAGTCCTCAATTGGAATTTATTACTTTTAAGTGACACGCCCCACCAAACCAAACCAAACTAAATAGAACAGGGCTCTGAGGCCAATGTCTTTACAGCTTTGCGGAGCTTTCGCAATTTGATGCCACAGGAAAAATATACCGCACCTCCACATTTTCATTAAACTTCTTATGCCCTTACCAATTTCAAACATTTGTAGGGTGCGTGACCTCACTTTTTTTTGCCTTGCTTCGTGCTAAACTCGTCGCTTATGTTCAGAAACACAGATGCTGACATGAAACGATGCATGTGGTTCATGGGCTGCATGTGCTATCCGCCTCAGTCAGCTTTAAAAAAAAATTATTTTGAGGGAAGGAAATGGTGCAGTAACTACTTTACTTCTCGGTGGATACCTGAAGGGCAATCAGGGAAGGGAGGAAGGTGGGAGTGAAAGAAGAAAGAGAGGTGCCAAAGTGGATGGCTCCTGAACATTTTCGACCACCTGGGGATCTTAAATTGTGCACTGACATTGCACAGCACAGAAGTGCCTCTCGCATTTCGATGGAGGCAAAACGCGGACTTCGTGACAGGATTCAAAGCTGGGCACAGCCAAGCCAGCTTCACTGTTTAAAAAGTGGCCTGCAAAAACGTTTTTACTGCACTAGCTGCAGTAATGCCATTTCTCAAAGTCCCGATGTTGTTGGTGCTCTTGTGAAGCCTCGAAAAAAAAAATAAAGAGGAGGAAGTATGTGCAGAGGATATCAGTGACCCCGTCGCCAGCTGTGTGGGTTTCGTGAAGGTTGCCGCTGACTATTACTCAGCTGCGTCACAGAAAAGTTATCTCACTGCTAGCGCAGATGCCAAAACATCAGAATGATTGCCTTTAAATTTTTCTCTTCACCACTTATTTAGCTCTTTGTGGACGGAAGCCATTTGAAGGTCTTTTTCTGGTATTGCAAGGCATTTTTACTTGTGTAAACATTATAGAGTTTCTCAAAATTACGAAGGAAAAGTGACGCCACCATCTATGCGAATTTCTCAGCACTGCAGGAACATCGGGAAGATGAGGTTCCTTATTTCGCTTAGCTGGGGCTGGGCCGAAAACATGCATTCTGCATTGGAATTGATAGCTGTGCCATGATGCTGTCCTCTGTTGTGTATTAAAGTATTTGAATTGTGCGTACGGTGTTAGGCTAGTACACAAACTTTCACAGCATTTCCTAGAGGTTTGCCTCAAGAAGAGCGGTTTTGTTTCAGCTGAATACATGTTTTATGCCCAGCAATAGCCAAACCAAGTACGAAACCACTTCTTCCCGACGTTCCTGTGCTTCTCCCTTGTGGATGAACTATCTCAGCGCCACATTTCCCTCTCGGTAATATTGAGAAACTATGTTTGTAAACGTCAAATTCCTGGTATCTAATGGACCACTGGTATCATCTGTGAAAAGCTCCTTACAAGCCGGGTGACATCCAACTCCCTTCCCTTGAAATGGAACTCCCTTGACTGCGGCGCGTTCCTCTAATTCAAGGGCGTTTTGGGCTGCCATGTGACAAGCCACGGTATTGAGGGTATTGTGTTGGTTTACTTTATAATGCCCCATGTAATTTTACATAGCTGGTACGGGTACAACAGTCTTGTAGAACAAGTAACTCCTGTACGATTCTTTTTTTTTAACAGGGCGGCGTACAGGGGACATCACTCTCACCACTAACATCCTATGTGTTAATCGCACTGCTTGAAGCAAATGTGACTCTCTCCAGATCTGTACTAAATGCAGCCATCCAATGCCTCATAGAAGAGACTCCTCACGAGCAGGACAGCTACTCACTAGCACTTCAGGCTTATGCCTTGGCTCTTTCAAACCATCATGATGCACAGCAAACTTTTGACTTGCTTTGGAGCAGGGCTGAATCAGACGTTGGTGAGTACACCAGGTAGCAGCAACTTTCTAACGGTGTTATTCCTTCTTAAGAAATCCAGGGGTGGTTTAATATAATGATTCTACAACCGGTTCCACGCCATTTTTAGATTTCTCGTCCTTCACTAATGGTTGATGTGATACCGTGCCCTACATTTGCTCTTCATTATTGCTGAAGCCTGGGGCATGGCATCGCTTCAGCCAATGGCGAAGTGTGGGAAATTCAAAAATGGGATCATGAATTCTGGAAGGAATAGTTATATTATATCGACCCAGGTCACAAGCAAGAGCATGCTAATTCCGATGGATGCTTGCAAGTCTCTTTGGCAGAATTGTGATTAACTTCAGTGCATCAAAATTGGAGTATAGACACCAAATTTTTGCTCGCATGTTTTCTTTCAAATCGTCGTCAAACATTGATCACCCCGGTGTACTCCCCTATGACCACTTCTTTATGCTGTTACAATTTCAACAATCGAACAATAGCTGTGACATGCGACGTACATTTCGGTCACACGAGGCATGAAAATTACTGCAATATACTCGCTGATACATAGATTTAATTCACTACTACGCTTAAACCGTCCTGTTTCAAGAGCTGGAATGACAACTAACAACTTAACAGTGGTAATGACTGGATTGCTTGGGGAGAAAAAGAAAAGACGAGAATTTAAAAAAAAAAAATTTTTTTTCCACGAAGGATAGAAAACGGGAAAAAAAATGGACGTGCTCTAGAGCAGGGGTATTGAAACTGGGTTCCACGGAACCTTGGGGTTCCTTGGAGTGCTACTTGGAATTCCCAAAGCACCCAAATTAATGCATGACCAAACCCCCCGCCTTTCCTTTACCTGCTTTATTTTGTGACTAATCGCACTATAATTGTTCACTGCACACTGTTCTACCAGTCATACCTAATTGAATTTGGGCATTTCTTGAGCTTCCATGTGTCTGCTTTTTTCGTGCATGTTCGGCAGGTAGGAGTGTAAGCCAGGACATGGGGGTACCTCAGTGCCTCTTGAAAACTGTTGGGGGTTCCCCAAGGCAAAGAAGATTGAGAACCCTTTGTCTAGAGGGCCCGTAAATGTGGCATTGAACAGTCATTCCAGTGAACATTCAAACTGTGTTAGATGGCTATTTCCGAAAATTCTTTAAATGCAAAAAAGTGCACTTCATTTAGTGTTATGCTTCGGTTCTAAAATAATTTGGGGTGGAGCCATTACATCATCCTTACCTTTCAGTGTGTAAGGAAGGTCAAAATGACAAATGTTGCACAGTCAGTTCTGTTCTGCGTGATAATGCGGCTACATCTGGTGAAAATTTAAAAACTGGATTTTTTAATCAGCTGCTACTATTTCCTTGTTACCGCATATCTATACCAAAAAAAAGCAACTGGAAAGAACACGTATATATGAACAAGAATCCACGAAAAATGTTTTTTGGCATTAGACTTTGTACGCAGAGTAAAGCTCGTTTATTCAAACTTCAGGGGACCTGAAAAAATTTTAGAATTATCTGAAAGTCCAAATTGTCAAATGGCCCTCCCAAAAGACTAACTAACAAGGATCGCTTGCATCTCATTAAATTTATTTGGTCACAAACTGGGAAATGAAGGTATGAAGTGTGAAAGTATGGAAGGTATGAAGGTATGAAACCAAATAATATTCTAGCTTCAAATGCAATGACCCACAAACACAGCACTGTAATTTTGTTGCCAGAAATATATGTACAGTCTTGGTCAAAAGACTTAAAGCCACAGCGTTCAGCTCCAGCGAAATGACTGTTCCTAGAATGCTCTGTGCAGCGGATCATTCAACACACAAATCAAGCAGGAAGCTTCTCTACCGCAAGAAGAAACCTTCTGCTAGCATTTCAAGGTCATTTCATCTTTAATACTGGCGTAATGGCTCTTTTATGTGGCCGAAGCGAAAAGCCTTTGGCCTTAAGATTTTTGACCAAGACTGCACACTGGAGAGGAAACTGTCTTAAAGGAGTGACTCGTGAAGATGATCTTGTTTCATTGTTGCCCACTATATTTGTTTGTTTGTTGGGGTTTAACATCCCAAAGCGACTCAGGCTATGAGGGATGCTGCTGTAGTGAAGGGCTCCAGAAATTTCGGCCACCTGGGGTTCTTTAATGTGCACTGACATAGCACAGGCCTCTAGAATTTGTTACATGGCTTGAGACTGGAGGGGACCACAAACTTTTATTCCACAGTGAAATTTGAAAGGTGTGGAGCAAAAAGGGGCCACATAATTTTTTTAAACATTCGGATAACATTGCTGATTATTCCTGGCATGCACGCAGTAAATTACTTGCATACATGCATTGCAGATCATATATTAGTGTGTCACAGCAATGTTAATTTCTTTGTTTTGACCTGTTCAGACATGGAGAGCAGTGGCAACTTCTTGTGATAGGAGCAAACCTGTTTTGGATATTCCTGAGAATATTCAAGCTGTACAGGAAGCAACATATCAATTCTTAACACAAAATTGAAAATACATAAATAAACCAGCAATTTAGCTCTGTGGCACTGACCCTTGTGTTGTCTTTATCATTTTCTTTTTGAAGATGGCACGTTACATTGGAGCCACAACGTGTCTTTGGGAGTGGCTGTAGAGACAAGCGGCTATGCAATTCTCTCCTGCATGACACTGCTCAAGGTAGCAGGTGTACCTAAAGCCTTGCCCGCAGTCCAGTGGTTGGTCAAGCAGAGGAGTGACCATGGAGGATTCGCGTCTACACAGGTAATGACATTCGATAGCTAATGACTTTGTGGTCTCCTTATAATTATTTTTTAATGAGGTTGATGATTTGGGCCGGCTACAACATACCTGACTAAAAAGAAAAATGCACCTAGGACATTCTGGAAGGTTGATAAACAGTGCCTCTTGTCTGTAGCTTTTCTCATTATTTTATTTTTATCTTTTTATTTTTTAATAATACTGCTGTCTTGAAAAACAAGACCATGGCAGGTAGGTACACACATTTGTACAGCAAGATAAAAAGTTGAAAACTTAAGAAAAAAAGGAAAAAAAGATGCGCATTCAAGAATATTACTTCAGAGCGATATTATCACACACAAGACCGTAGCAGATTATATTGTTATAATGTGAACAAATCAGTACAAATAACCGAGTAAATCAACAGTTAGTAAATTGCCAATTTGGTAGATGCTCCGAAAACAAAGACTAGGAAATTTGTGTTCCCACATTATCAGCTAAGTTGTTCCATTCAGTAATGATTTTGTATTTGTATTGTCTTTTCATCTGTTTAAGGTAATCATCTTTTTCTTACTGAACCAATGTCTGTTCAGTGTACACTTATAGAACACATAGTTTTTCACCTTGGAAACCACTTGTACATAATGATATACCACTTGTAAAGCCTGGTGATATTTCCTGCCATATAGATGTTTTAACTGTTAGGCATAATATTTGTCCAAAAAATGTACTGTATCTAAGTGCGCCTAAAAAGAAACGGAAAATTTTGTTGTATTCACATGCAAAGCAATGACGAGTTCTTATTCCACGCAGTTTGTGCACTGTCATTTCTTCTCTACAGTCTCCCTTAGAGAATTATGCAGTCTACATTCTATTTTAGATTGTCAAACATAGGAAAAAGAAATAGCAGGCACCAGTTGCCTTCCTTTGGCACATTGTGTTTGCATTCACATACATAGCTTTGATGCGTTGTCCAGAAAAGGTTTAGACAGCCAAAAAAGAAATAGAGAATATTCCTCCAGTTTTTTATTTTGCAGTTTGATAAGCATCTTTAATAACCTCCTATTCAACACACCTACATGTGTTTCTCTTTTTTTACTTCTGTTCTATTACCTTCCACTTTGCTTATGAGCTTGTGCATAATCAAGCTTCCCACCCAGTTTGGCCACTCCAACAGCCTGTCTTTTTTTTTTTTTTCACAATGATGCAGGACACTATTGTAGCCTTGCAAGCCCTGGCTGCATTTGCCAAAGCAACTGTTCTGCAAAGCACACACTTGTCAATGAGAGTGTTGTCCCAACACACAGAGGCCAAAGAGCTTTTTGTGGAACCAAGCAATGCAATGCTGCTTCAGGAGGTGGTCATCCCTACAGTGCCGGCGATGGTGAACCTCAACGTCACAGGGAAGGGGTGTGCCTTTGTGCAGGTAGGTGGATTTTAGGATTTGTGTTGCCCTTGTCAAGGTATAAGACCTGTTCTCTTATCAAACTTTGTTCTGAGCTGCTACCGTGCAAGCTGAAGTAGACATGAGCATCAAATACTTCTTTACAGCATTGCCATTCACGTGCACATCCAGATCAATATGTTCATGCCCATACATCTCGTATTGCTCTTGAGTTCATCATATCTAAAGCCAATAACTTCATAGTCTTCGCTCACCTTGCTTGCACCTTTTCATTCTTTGGTTGTCACATCAAGCAGAGCCCTTTTTTTCTCATCAGGCACTTAGAAGGACTATAGGCACCATGCAGTAACCCAGGCTGGAGCACTCTCGATGGACAGACAGTGCCGCCGGGTACCCACTGGTGATGCAATGGGTACAAGCGTTCCACTGGTCTGGTGCTAGGCTTATTTAGGGTGAAATGCTTGGGAAATGGGTCTTTGACCCCGGGTAATTGCGAGGGCCAGCATCAGTGCTGACGCAATGTGATTTCTGCCCAGTGCTCTAAATGTAAACATGAAGAAATTCAAAAAGCGAGGGTAAATGGCAGGAGTAACTATGGCTCTCTTGTATCGGCTGTCCGCTAAAGTGCTGCTGTCCAGACTGTAGCAGG
The DNA here is from genome assembly GCF_052857255.1 of Amblyomma americanum. Taxonomy (NCBI): domain Eukaryota; kingdom Metazoa; phylum Arthropoda; class Arachnida; order Ixodida; family Ixodidae; genus Amblyomma; species Amblyomma americanum. The sequence goes on along the minus strand of NC_135499.1, from coordinate 158,931,886 downwards.
AAAATCATTTTCACAAGTTCCAAGCTGGGTTCTCTGATGACAGCAGCACCTTGTCGAACTTACTGCTCCTACAAGCTCTCATGAGGGCTTTCAAAACTAAGCACCGTCCGTTATTTGCGGTTAGCTTAGATGTACGGAAGGCTTTCGACTCTGTGTCGCACCATGCCTTATTCTCTGCTTTTGAATGCAGAGGGGTTCCCCTGTGCTTCGTTGAGGTCATACAGGAGATGTACCGCCACTGCACGACGACATTTTGGTCAAGGGGCCTGACAGATGGTGTTCGGGTGCCAGTCAGAAGGGGTATTAAGCAAGGCGATCCTCTTTCACCCTTTTTGTTTAATTGTGTGCTTGACCCCTTGCTGGCTGAGTTGAACAACTCTATGCAAGGCGTATCTTTAGGAGGTGCGTAGCTCTCGTGTATGGGGTTTGCGGACGACCTCCTCCTGGTGTCTGACTCTTTGGAGGGGTTGGAAGCGCTGCTCTCGAGGACTGAGAGCTATATGTCAAACATAGTGCTCTCGCTGAATCCAAAGAAAACCAAATATTTTGGTTCGCGGGTTGTCCATTACACGAAGAGTTTTAAGTACAACCTCCCACCAATCGCCGTAGCCAACCAGCCCATCTCGGCGGTGCCTCGCGATACACCTATCCGGTACCTCAGCCTTGACTTTTTTGTTAACAAGGCCCCGAAGGTAGCAGGGGACAAGGCCATGAAGCTTCTTGCCCTCATTGAGAAAGCAGCCCTAAAGCCTTTTCAGAAGTTGCACTGCTGGAGGCAGTTGGTGATGCCAGCTTTTTTATACACTGCATCAAACTCCTTGGAAGTGCAGGCTGAAGCCTGCAAACTTGATAAACTCATGGGGCTCACCATAAAGAAGGCACTTCATCTGCCCAAGAGCTTTCCCAACAGCCATCTTTGGCTGCCCTCGCATTGTGGGGGTCTAGGACTCCTCCAGCTCCAGCAAGTGGCACAATTGGTTCAATTAAAGGCATTGGCTAGGCTAGCACGCCTTGGAGATGAATGTGTGGATGAGTTATTTGCCCTAGTTCTGGGCGAACGCTACAGTCGACTGTCCCAGCTGTTCGGGGTTCCGAACGGTGTGACTGCGAAGGAGCAGGTAGCCAAGGCAACTAAAAAAGGTTCGCTTGAGCGGTGGAAGAGACTCCAAGGAACCTACAAGAACAAGGACCTCTTTGCCCACAAGACCCAATTCCTCGCGAACTCTTGGCTATCTCACGATTCTAAGCTCCTGAGGGATGGCGACCACATCCGAGCCCTGCGCATGAGGACGAACATCTATCCGACGCGGACACTCTCGAATCGTCATTCCACGAACCCCGCCTACCGTCTCTGCCGTAGGTGCAAGCTGGCACCGGAGACAGTCTACCATATCCTTCAAGAGTGCCGGAACATGGACCTCCCCCGAATGGAGCGGCACAACTTCCTGGCCAAACAAACGGAAAGGATGGTCAGGGAGCGCAACCCAGTGGTTATGGTGGTCCGGGAGAAGCTCTACGTGGCACCTTCAGGCACAAGGCTAAAACCTGACAATATTGTAACCGATGGGGACAGTGTTCACATAGTTGATTTCGCCGTAACATGGGACACCAATGTAGCGATTCTGAGGAAAATGTGTGCCCGTAAGCGGCTGAAGTACAAATGTCTGAAGCCCTTGTTCCCTGGCAAGAAGGTCCAGGTTTGGGGGATGGCATTCGGAGCACAGTCAATGATTTGCATGGACACACTCGCGACGGCTAAGATGCTTGGCTTTACTAGGTCTGACCTTGGTTGGCTGTCAGCCAGGGCTTTGCTGGGTAGTATAATGGTGCTCAGCAGGTTTCGTCGACAAGTCGTGGCTTGAGCATTAGGGACAGTGGGTCTAGGCTCTGGGTCATTGCCCAATACTAGTGTTATTTTGTTGAGTTGTGTTTTACCTTTTCTTATGAATTTTTAGTGTTTTAGCACGCATTTATTTTGCCTTTTCCGTGCGCTACAAATTTCTAACCCCGTGGCCCCCCGGACTTTTTATTCACTGCCAGTACCAAAACATCTCTTTTTCTCAGACACTGCGGCACACTATAGCAGGGCTTGCAGTGCTGTCAAGGGGCTCTCATTGGCCACGCATGGTGGGGCTTCAGCTTCGCCTGCTTGGCCACAGTAAGCCCTACACGTTTTAGGCACACGCCCGGGGGGAACTTTTACCTTAGAAATTTTCAAGGACATTTTAGTAACTAGCCAAATTTCTCAAAATGGATGAGAAGGCGATTGATGAGCTGGTGCTTGCGCCTGGCCCTGATGTGCTAGAGGGGAACCCTTTAAGCCTGACCATGACGATGTCACTACCCCCCCTGGGGTCTTGTCTGCCTTGGCAGATACACGCTGAACTTGGATGAGATGGTTCTTTGTGGTGGAGTAGGGGAACCTGTTGCGTCACCAGGCCTGTTTGCCATTGACCCGGAGGCTGCCTCTAACGCCTGTGTCTCGAAGACTCCGGTGTTGGTGGTGAGTGGGCCTGGTGCTCCGCAGCCTGGTGTGTGTCCCTGCTCTCGCCCGTTGGTTCTGGAAGTGCAAACCAAGGCCCGGGACGGTGGCTTTAATAGTCCCGTGGCGTCGGCGAGTCGAGGCGCTTCCCTCCAACTCGAACGAGGCGTGGTTGTTGACTCTGAGGTCCCCGTGGGGGGGGCCTTGGGTGCTCGACCCAAGCGCCCTTTGGGTAGCGGCTCTGCTACCTTGGGGGGGTGGGGGCTGTGTTGACCTCCCTACCCCTTTTTCTCCCCCCGCTCAGGCAGACAGGGGTGAGGGAGGAGGGGTTGGGGGTTCTGGTTATAGCATTGCTTTCCCCTCCTCTGGGCCCCTGGCCCCGGCAGACGCAGTTGGGGGGGAGAGTGTCTCGATGTTAGTCCTTGGAGTTCGGGGGCTGAGGATGACTATATTCCATGTATGCTTCATTGAACCCGGAACCGTGCGCAACCAAAGTCCACTCCAGTGCACACTTCTTTGAAGCCGTCTGCAACGAGGTCCAGGCTGTTGCGGACAAAGGCTGCTGTAAGGGGGAAGGCGAAGTTTAGGCCGCCTCCCAATCGTGGAACATCCTATTCATCTTCGTCATCGAGCTCGAACACAGTAGCGATCAAAAAAGGTCGTCCTTTAGTGACATGCAGCGTTGCTGCACGTCCTTTATGTTTTCTAATCACATCTCACTCCTCAGATTCCGAAGTACCCCGGGGTCAAATATGCAAGACACATAACACCTGCATAGATTGTGGTAGCACATACAAAACCAAAGTTGGTCTTAGCCAACGCCGTAGGTTGGCCCACTTTGAAAAGTATAATGCCGACAGTAATATCCCATATTAAACCTAGATGGTCAAAGGAGGATAATTTCCTCCTAGCAAAAGCTGAGGTTGAACTCACAATAGCCGGACCGGTCCAAAATATAAATCAACTTCTTCATGAACGTTTCAAAGAAAGAGCCTTTGGTAGTATTAAGTCCCATAGAAGAGCAGCTGCCTATAGACAATTAGCTGACGATATACGAAAGGGGGCATATGCTGCAGCCGGAGGGGGAAGGGGTTCGGATGGGGATGAGTTCTGGGATGTGGATAGGGATAACGAGTTCTTTGCCCTCCCTGCCAAAAGTGCAAGGGATGAGTTGGTTGAAGAACTTTGTAAACTTGTAACTAAACAATGCCCTCGGGCATTTCATGCCTCTGAATTATGGAATATAGCAAAGTTGTATCTAGACCATGTAAATATTGACATGCAACTTAATAACTATGTCCGGGAGAACTTTTTTAAGGACCAGCCACTATCTTTTGGCAGAGTGGTTGGTAACCAACAGGAGACACCGATGGGAAGGCGCAAGAGGAGAAGGAGGGAATTTGCGAAGACACAATCAATGTTCAAAACGAACCAGAGTGCGTGCATACACAATATTCTGGATGGGGAGATGGTAACTAAGGTGGAGGACCCAGCCTCTTTCTTGGCTGCATGGGCCGAGATTATGGAAAAGCCTAGTACGGTACCGCCCCCTGCGTGTGGACAGTTTTACTCCTGACCCAGAGACCACTCCGTTGCGCCCATCATCTAGAGAATTGAAGTGTTTGCCATCTCTTAGCACTGCTGCGGGGCCCGATGACTTCGGCCCAGGGGATCTACATGCTGTGCCGACACCGGTCATCAAGGTTCTCCTCACCATTTTTATGCTCCAGTGGAGGCTGCCTGTTTGCCTCTCTGAAGCCCGTACTATCTTTGTTTTTAAGAAGACTGAAGCATCCGAGCCGGGAGACTTCCGACCTATAACAGTATCCTCTGTATTGGTCCAATTGTTTCATAAAGTTCTGGCAAACCGCCTCCTTTCTACAATAGACCTGGATTACAGACAGCGTGCCTTCCTGCCTGTGGATGGGTGCGCCGAAAACATCTTCTCGCTGGCTGGAGTCCTCTACGAGGCACGACGACGTTATCGGCACTTGCATATGGCCACACTGGATGTGGCTAAGACCTTCAATAGCATCACGCTTGAACGCTTGACGCTATTCTAGAGGGCCTTCGACGGAAGGGCATCGCCGATGACTTTGTCTCCTATGTGGAGGGTTTTTATAGGTCGGCAACAACTGTTTTGAACTTCGATGGACATATCCGTACTGTTCACCCTTCTCGTGGACTGAGGCAAGGAGATCCCCTGTCTCCTCTGCTATTCAACCTGGTTTTGGACCATTGGCTAAGGAACTGCCAGGAAGGGGTTGCTTTCACCAGCGGTGAGCTGGAAGTCAGCGCTTTGGCTTTTGCAGATGATCTTGTTCTGTTTGCAACATCACCACGCGGCCTCCAGACACAGCTGTACAGCCTGGAAACATATTTGGCGGAGAGGTGTTTGCGTCTCAACCCAAAGAAATGTCTAGCTGTGTCTGTGGTCGCGGACGCCAAGAACAAGATTTCCAAGATATCTGACGATCAGCAGTTTTTCATCGCTGGAGAGCGGATCCCCCAGGCATCTGCAACAACATTTTGGCGGTACCTGGGTTTCCTCTTCACTCCCGCTGGTATGGAGACGGCCCCTCTGATTCCGGAGATAAAGGATTATATTTTAAGACTAACTAAAGCTCCTCTGAAGCCTCAACAATGTTTAGTTGCTCTCAGATATTATCTAATCCCCCGTTTACTCTATCAACTGGTACTGGGGCCAGTATCGGCCAAGTTGCTTATCAAATGTGATAAGCTTTTCCGTTCGGCCATCCGACGATGGCTGCGTCTCCCCCAAGATTTCCCCTTGGGGGCGTTCTATGCCCCTATGAAATACGGGGGGTTTGGCATCCAATGTCTTAGAACTTTTATTCCAGCTCAACGCAACAAGCATATTTCTAAACTGGCCTCCTCTTCAAGTGAAGCGTGCCGCGCTATAGCGCGGATGGACTACATTAAAGCAACAGAATACCAAGCAGAGGAAATGTGCATGTATCGAGGCACTCTCATCGACTCTACGGTGGCACGCAACAGTTTCTGGAAACTTCTCTTCTCAATAGCAACGATGAATCCCCCTTGCTGGGGGTCTCCTCTGCACCCAGCTCTTCAGCATGGATCTCGGAGGGAACCACACTCCTCCATGGTCACGCTTTTATCAACGCGATAAAAGTACGATATAATGCTATGCCAAACCTCACCCGTACGAAAAGGGGACAGGATGTTCCTAAGCAGTGCAGAGCAAGATGCAATTCCTCGGAAACACTGACCCATGTACTGCAAAGGTGTCACCGAACATATGGCGCCCGGATTCAAAGACACAATGCTCTTGCAGCTTACCTGGCCGATAGCCTCCGTAAAAGGGGCTATAAAGTGCCAGAGGAGCCTATTTATACCACCTCACTTGGAGACTGCAAACCCGACCTGATTATCAAAAGGGATTCTCAGTTGGTTGTTCTTGATGTGCAGGTGGTGGGTGGTGGTATTTCTTTGTCCCAGGCATACCAATGCAAGGTATCGAAATACATGATGCATAATTTACTTTTTCAAATATCCCAAGAAAATAATAATTGTAAACCTCTAGTGACATCTCTGACCCTTAGTTATTGGGGGGTCTGGGCTAGAGAGTCATTCAAATCACTCAAGCTACTTGGCTGTTCGAGGAAAGATTTTAAAATACTAACTGTCCATTGTCTTGAGGGAGGGGTCCGTTGCTTCAGGGTACACCAACACATGGCGGGCACGTTGGTGCGCTGAGGTTCGGGCTCTCCGGCTGCAGCCCCGCGCCACTACTAACCAGCATACCACTGCGTCCAGTGGGAATTCGTTCCTCTTCAAATTCTCATGCGCTAAATTAGTTTAATCTTATTCGGCTAACGCGGCGCAGTTGTCACTCCGAAGTTCCCCACCGGTCTAGAGTTGATAAGGCCAGTCTGGCCTAAGGAGGTTTCGTGAGTGACAGCAGCGGGAGGTGGGGAGGACCGCAAAAAATAGCCGAATGCCTCGGTGGGCCGCTTGCCCCTCACGAATGTGGCCAACTGGAAGGACACAGCACTGTAAGTGGATAGGAGATAGAGATTGAGAGCAAAGGACGGGAGAAAAAAAAACTAACTACTCTATGGCTTAGTGAATACATTCAACGATAGCCGTCATTGGTTGCAATTGAAAACTTGCAAAATTCTGAAGTCAGCTTAACTGCAAGAATTTTTTCCCACAAGAAATTTCTTATTCACAGACTCATTTGCACTGCCTGCTCTGCTTACAAAAGGAGCTAGCATGAAGTGATGCTCCTGTTCCCTCCATTGCATTCTTTTTCGAAAAAGAGCGGGCTTGCCGTCACGAAAAATACTTTTGTTCATAAAAATTAGATTTTAAAAATATTTCAAATTCTGTTTTCTAAATTGCAAAGATGAAATGAAATTAAGATTAAAATTTACATTTGTCGAGTAGGCTAATTGGGAGCAGAAAATGAAGGAGCCACTTGGCGAGTAGCCCGATTATTTTCAGGTACAGAGAAAAAGTATGAATGACAGAAATTGTAGTATATCTTCTTTTTGGGAAGAACGTCCTGTGGTGAACCTTGACATGACTGCCAACTCAGTGGCCATCAGACAAGAGCGATACAATGTTCCCGTCACTTGGCTTCGCAGAACTTGTTTTGGAAACTTAGCGGGTTCTCTTATGTGCTATTGCTGATTGCAATGCAGTTTTTCATGTTTGACCACAGCATGCTGCCAGTATGAAGAATTAATGAAGAGTGCAACACACATCTGGGCAGCTTTACAGCATGTGTGCAGCATGGGTGGACACGTCTCCCACAAAATCTTTCCTTTTTACTGTGAGTGGAGTGAACATCAGCGCCGGAGTTACTCCTGCACGGAGCCTATAGGATCACTTCCTGATGCACTTCTTTAGCATAGCCAAATAGTTTGGCCCATCGCAATTAGCTGTTCAGTTATTTGGTGCAGAAAGCTGTTGTATTATATTTTTGGCTAAATAACTTGTTACTGAATGTGTTCTTAGTTGACGCCATGGCAGTTCTTGGTGTCAAACATTGCTTCTGACTGACATCTTTGCAGGCCTCTGCAAAGTTCAACATTCCTGCAGTGGCTGATACCAACAAGTTTGATCTCATGGTACTGGCATCCCATGCGGACTGTAAGCCAAAGATAGAGCTTTGTGCTAGGTAATACATTCTTGGTGCTTTTAGCCACTTTACTGCAGCTAAGGTCTTTTTATTATTGTTGTTTTCTGAAAATAAATATAGTTTTTGGTCTAATAAATATAAAAACCAACATTACATGCACTTTTTCTAGTGAACTGTATTATTCCTTTATATTTCATCTTATTTTCAGTTTTTATTGTGTGCATCAGTGCTAATTAGCAGTAAACCTAGCAAATGGGGTTAATGGTGATAACTGAGTAACAAGGAAAATTTATATGTGTATAGAGCAAGTTTCATGCTTTTAAATGCCAGCTAGCATCCAGAAGAAATGAAACTGGGCACACACTTAATGTTAAAACATAAGAAGAATGCTTGCACTCTCTCTGCCACATGGTTTTGGAAATTTTGTTGCTCGAAATTTTGTGCACCCTTTGTCTACTTCAGTTACCTCCTCTCCTGGGGCATGTCTGGAATGGTGATCATACAAGTCCATCTGCAAACTGGGTTCCGTTTGAGCAAGGTGTTTCCTTACCTTTTGTTCTTTATTTTCTGTTGTTTCTGTTCTCCCAGTATTTTCCACAAACTCTTGTTGTGCTTGCCATATTTTGTTGTTTACGTTACCCATTTAATTTTCAGGTTGTTGATGGCCTGGAAGTTAGGAAGACTGAGGAAGAGCCTGACAAAATAAACTTGTACTTTGATGAGGTGAAGTAAACATATATCTGTTCAGGCCATGGACCTTCGAACTGACACATTTACAGTTAAACTTCTTAGACTAATCCAGTTTGCTGACTTGATCTGGCAGCATGCTGCAACATCTCCTCAGTGCATATGTAGTCCAATGTGATTCTAAAAAATATTATTCAGGAAAACAAGGAAAGGCTGTTCAATCTGCTGTGAGAATATAGTGCTGTTAAGATCGATTCAGTCTTTTGTTTTTATTTTACTTTGGCACTGCAGTGAGCACATCTTTTGGAGATTTTTTTTATGTACTGCTTTAATTTATAGACCTACTCACAGTATAGGTTCAAGTGAGTCAGATAATATGTAAAGTGCATTTCATTGTTTCAAGCACAAATTTATGCTCTGGTGACTGCTCACACGCTGCGCTTTTCTTTTCTCTGACGCCATTATTTTTCTTGAGTGTTGTGCAGAAATTTCATCATGTATAATAAGTATTCATGACAACAGCAGGCTTTAGAGTGTGCCATAACTACAAAATGTTTTTTTTTCCTATTTTTTATTTTCCAGCTAAGTAATCGAAGAATGTGCATCACCTTAATGCTGACCCAGGAGTTTGAAGTGCAGGACAGTGCTCCTGCTGCTGTTGTATTGCAGGACTACTATGATCCTGGTTTGTGGAAAATTTATATATTTATTCAGTGCCCTTAAGGCTCCTCTGTTTGAGAATACTAAAAAGGGAACATTTAATAGGGAAAACATATTCCATTATATGGGGAGGCACAGTGTCATATCTTTTATAAATAAATAAATAAAATGTAAATAAGAAGGACACATAATGTCCATTTTTGCATGCAGTTAGGCAGGCTGTTGTTAAAGCACAATTTTAGGCTTCGTACCTCTGAGGAATATCGTCTTCACAGCCTGAAAGTGCACACAGTACACAGAAGACCACTGATAGAGGTGAGAAATCATGAAATGAAGAAATTTTGGGCCACTATTTTTCTTTCTTTCAAATGTTCAGACCTTTTAATTGAAATATTTAGTGGAATTAGTTTAATTTCTCATGCCAATAATTTTGCACGCATACTTTACAGGTGTCATTGTACTAAGGAACTACACAATTCCAAGTTGTGAGAGGGATCAACAAGACCTTAGTGACTCACAAATTCCCCTGCAGTCAGAAACAATGCAAGAAGATATTCGTTCAGCCAGGACTCATCTTGGAAACTTCCGAAATATTGAACAAGACTTGGACTTCCCAGATGGCCCTGAATCAAACATGCCTGTTACAGTGCCTGCTCCTCAGACCTGACCGGCAAAAGGACATAAACGTGCAGAAAACTTTCATACTGACAGAACTTGCAAGTTGCTGGGATGTGCTCCAAGTTGAACCTCAATGCACTCCAGTTTTTATAAAAAGAACACTTAGGAACAACATAGAAGAGCCAGAACTGTCTTTTGAAAGAAGCTTATAGTTATTAAGTTGAAGCTTTATTCGCTTTTGTGGTAAGCAAAAAAATACACTTGTTCAGAGTTTACGTCTGAAAACCAAATGTGTGCTTAACCTATTGAGCATGCGAACTTTCCTCATTTGGAACTTGGAAGTGCAACTGAGCAACATGTTAAATGCAGGTGCCCATATCTTTCTTGTGGAGTGAAGTTTGGTTACCTTGCTTGGTTGGCCCAATTTTTACAGTCTGTGTCATCATTGTACTGAAAGCCACCTGTTTTCAGCACATTATAGTCGGTAATATTTCCTCTATAAAAAGCATCATTCAAACCTGAAACTTCATATCATCGCCAGATTCTTGTTAAAAGCAACGCCGCTGTAGCAACGGTGCATGACGGTGGAGTCTATTTGGAGTCATGCCGTGCATCAATTCTTTGTATCTACTGACCATGAACTAATTAGCTTAAAATGCAAGCTGTCCAATATTTCTTTTCTGTAGCATACAATACTACTGTGCAGTAATGCCTTCCAGCTCAGGTTCCAGTTTAGCTGCGCAAAACTGCTGTAATGCGCATTGGGATTGTACTGAAGCGAGGTATAAAAAAATTGTAAAGAAAACCCAAAAAAGGCTAGCTCTTTTATTATGCACTCTGTCTGCGATTTTGCTGCTGTTCTTGGTGTCACCTAAGCACCCATCTGGACTGTAGACATGCTACAAAAAAAATAAATTCTTTAAAACATTTTCAGTTTTATTCATTTCTATTACATATGTGCTCAGAAAGAGAAATAAATATACATTCTTTTAAAGCAACTAAAGGGTTTTTGAGGTCTACTGTTTTTGACAAACTGTTTGCTACAGGTCCTCCTTACTCTACTGGTCTCGTGGAAAATTTTGCAGCTCTGGGGTGGTCTGTTTCAGCACAAACGGGTTTAAATGTACTGCATTTCGTGATGCCTTTTAAGGGGAATTTTTGAGGACACCTTAAACTTGCTGGTCGGGTTTGGATGTGTTAATTTCAGATATGTCATGAACAGGCCAGGGTCATCAACTGCAGTCGCTAGTTTGGCCGTCAAACCCATGCATGGTAGTTTTGGTTAGTTTTATTTCAAGGAACAGAAAAGGAAGGTGGTATGCTGGCCGCGCCAGGATTGCCTAGCCCAATATGTTTTGTACCTGATCATCATCAGCTGGTAGAGGGGGAGTAGACATAGAGAAAGGGTAAAAAGATGAGAAAAGGACACACAGGCGAGCACTGCCCTCAACTGCACAGCCTATTTTCAGTTTCAATTTCCTCTTCTGCACAATTATTTTGGCTACTATTTCGAGAAATAGGTTTATTAGCAAGGAAGGGGAGGAGGTCTATAAGGTGTTTCATATATAATCAGCATTTATATAGGGGCTCCGGGAGGTACCTAAATAAGAAAAAACTAGGGGAGGGGTCCTTCTTAACTGCATTCTGTGTCTAATGTTCTTTCAATTTTCCTGCCAAAACTTTGGTTCTTCTAGAACTTTCCGGTGCCTTCCATTGGATTATCATTTTGGGTTATACTAATCCGACCAACTAATTCACCTACTATTACACCTGAATCCATTTTCTGGGGTGGGTCTATACTTCCAAAATTTTGGGCGCCCTCAGATTGTCAAACTTAGCGCTGCACTATGATTTGTCCATGACCCTCTCAGTCGCGTTCATAGATCACGCTGTGGTGCAGCGTATCAGCAGTGCACTGCCCTTGCAGATAGCTGCTTCAAAGACATCTCGGTGGTGCTTGTGAGCAGAGACGGGCAGATACCCTCATTTTTATTGCCTTTCTTCCCTCATCCTCACCATGAAATATTTGGCCCTCCCTCATCTTTATTTTGAAGAATTCCCTGGCCCTCCCTCAACCACACCCTTAATGTACTGTTAACTTATTACCAATATGTATGTGCCAATATTATTGTTGCGCAACTAGGCGCTGTTCACTACGTCCGCTTTTCACTGTCGAGCAACGTGGATCTTGATTTGCACATTGATGTCCTCAGTAGCCAAGAATCGGCGCAAGAAATAGCACAAGTGACTATGGTCATACTGTAGTTGATCACTTGTAGAGCCCGGACAGTCGTATTTCTGGCAGCGCATAAAATTAAAAATTCTCAACCCCTATAGCAAATCAGCGAAGTGCTGGGAGAAGAAATTCTCCCGGCCGACCTGCCCACCGCTGCACACTCCACAAGTTTGGAAGGGCCCGGGGCATAGCGATAAACTGTCGACAACCCGGCCCGGCCTTGCACGCGCGCGTCATGCTTGGTTTGGCGTTGACCGAAGGCACAGGGCATATATACACGGCAAATTGGACAAAAAAAAAAATTGTAGCTGCTTTAGCTTACTTGGGCAAATGCGAAATACTGCGCTAGCATGTCGCGTTTATTTTCGCTTTGGGTTTGAAGCTAGAGTTCAAGGTTCAGGCTTCGGGCAAAGATAGGCGAAATCGATGATCGGGTACCTTAGTGGTCGCGCACTATGAAATTTTGGGACAACTTAACGCACCTTAAGAGGGCATTGCGATAGGGATGTGATCTGGATTCGTTGCGCACGGGTGGAAATTGATGAAGACGACTACATGCAATGCACAGCACGAGAAAGGTTACACACGAAGACGTTTTTTTTTTTCAAGATTGGAAGTGTTATTGCTTGAGTGCACTAAAAACTACTCGATCGGAATCAAGTTGCAAAAAAAAACACTATCATGCACAGTGTTTTAAGAGTAATTACAATTAACGTGATTTCCAAAAGGCAAGTTAGTGAAGCGTACATGACACAACTGAGCTAGTTAGTTACGTACAGATAAGACACACAAAAAAAAGAAGGTATGGTGAAATTAACACACGGGTAGAGAGAGAGAATAAACTTTATTGAGAAACTGCATGGACTTGAGAGTTGCTTGACGATCAGGTGGGTGGGGTCCTCATTCCAGAACTCCAATGGCGTACCGTGTATAATGACTAAAAAATGGTCGGCGGTTTAGCATTGCTGAGTACGAAATATCTGAAAGCACAGTGGGCCACCCAAATTTTGGGAGTGGGCAAAACCCATTCTGGGGGTGCCCCAAGTCTGTTCCGAACAACTCAATTTTAAAATTTTGGGGGGTGACCCACCCAAATTTCGGGCGTGAGCTAAGCCCATTTTGCAGTTGTCCCAGGTTGATCCTGAACGTGGGTCAACTCAGTTTTCTAATTTTCGGATGTGGGCCAACCCCATTTTTGGAGGTGGGCCAGTTCCATTTTGAGACAAGCCCTGTTGAAAATTCCAACATGGTTTCTGCTGTAAATCTTGATACGGACACATCAGAAACCTTGTTGGTTGCGTTGGAAAGTATATATTGGTAACGTTGGAAATAATAATGGGCTTCTTGGAGAGATGTTGGGTACGGTGGTGGCGTCTAGAACTCGTGGCGGCGGTACTGGAGAGGTTGTTGTGCACATGGCAGACGCGGTGGGAGCTCATGTTGATGACGAAGGTGGCGAAGCTGGGCGGGGCAGCTGGAAGTCGATGGAAACATAGCTGGGTGGATGTGTTAGCCGGTATAGCACTGGGCGTGCTGAATGATACTGCTCTCTAATTGCATGTACACAGTTGCATGTACGCAACTGTGAAGCACATGTGCGCACCACGCATGCCACTGGCGAAAATGGTTCGGATGATATTTGAAGGTATTGTCTACGAAGTTCCTGGTCATGCAAGTACGCAGGCGATAACTGCATTCTATCGGCGTTCTGACGTCGTACGTCGGCATCGCGCCCCTTCGAATTATGTACCACCGCCCGCAAACGTAACACGAACGCTCGAGCGCGGCGCTTGGAATGACATATATTAGCGTCGCTGAGCGTTCGCCTCTCTGTGCGAGACACGGTGCGCTACGTCGAGGCACCCTATTTGCTACGCGACATCAAGACGCAGAACCACCCACCCAATCCGCGAAGGAGGAGCGCAAACGCCACGCACGACATTTTTACGCCTAAAAGGGTGCACTTGAACTTGTCGCACAACTAACAACACCCATTGGGTGCGTTCTGTAGTGCTCTTCAGGATGGGTGTTTCCCAGCACTTTCTGGAAGTGTGCCCGTGACCAGATGGCGACGCAGCACATGCAATCATTTGCCAGTCCCTCCCTATGCCACTCGTAGTAAACAGCAATCTAGTAATTGGCACAATATAATCACTGTCTCGCTTATAGTATGCAGGAAAAATGAGGGAATGAAGCGCCTGGGAAACTACAAGTCACTTCCTAATACTATACTTTGTGAAGCAGGCGTTATGGGGGAAATGTTGGAAAGTTATACAGCATGAGCAAAATCGGCAGCTGGAATCACACACACGCATTCCCGTCATCCAAACCATAAAAGCATGCTGAGTAAGCAGCGGCATGGAGCTTGAAGGGGCTTTGAAAGGGGGTCTCAACAAAGATGTGATATGCCTAGGATGCTAAAGGACGCCACTTCGCAAATATCCTCCAGCAAGAATTTTTTAGATGCGCTTCGTAGAAGCCGATTTATCTGATGTCAAAATTTGAATTTCCTCGTATTCGCTTCTTCTCTCGTCACTTCTGGCACGCTGAAATGTCGGCGCTCCTCCGTCGGCCCTTCTCACTTGCCCCCTCCGCCGGCTGCCGACGCACCCGAACCCCAATTCTAGCAGTCCGCTGCTGACGTAACGAGCGCGGATTCGGGCGAAAGCGCAGCACTGCAGGTTGCTGCTAGGCGCGGAAGCGGTAGTTTTAAAAATTGTATTGTAAATTATCGGCTCGCTTTCGAGGTCTTGTACGCGGCATGAACGCTCGTTGAACTGTGCTCTACATAATGCGAGCATTTTATAGACAACCTCAAGCACCCTTTTCAGGGAGCCTTTAATACAGTATGTCTCAATTCAAAAAGAGCATCATGTAGAACCATACATAATTTCCGCTTTCGGCTTGCAATTTAGGAATGCAGTAAGCGCCGAGGCACGTTGGTCCATAAAAGATAGCAGCTGTTACTCTTGTTATTCCTATGCCAGCTGCTTGCGTAATTCAAGCATGACAGAAAAGGCTGTCGTTTCACAAGCTGCATCACGTAGCCCTGTAATGCAAAATATCTGTAAATCAGTGAGATTAATTCTGATATAACACTAGTAGAGATGACAGGACAATAGAATGTTTAAAAAGAAACACCAAGTTCCCTCAGGATGTGGACTGAACTGGTAGGTTCACTCTGGATTGCCTGATGTCTCTAGTGTAGCCACACTCGTGCGTTCTGCTGTGACTGATAATGTTTCCGTAATGCTGCCAATTGATGCTAATGGCTTGGAGTCTTTTTACCCCTGCGAGTTTAGCATGGCTGATCCTCTCATGTTTTGTAGCCACCTCGGTGGCTAAGTGGTTATGGTGCTCAGCTGCTGACCCGACGGACGCAGGTTCGATCCCGACCGCGGCGGTCCCATTTCGTTGTAGGCGAAATGCTAGAGGCCCGTGTTCTGTGCAATGTCAGTGCACGTTAAAGAATCCAGGTGGTTGAATTATCCGGAGACCTCCACTACGGCATCCCTCATAGCCTGATCGCTTTGGGATGATAAACCCTATTAAACCATAAAAACCATCTCTCATGTTTTATGATCCAGGTTTAGTGTTCATCACAAGAAATTATCAGACTTTACATCTCGCTCCACTTTTATTCATATCTACCAAGCATAAAAATCAAAACTTCAAGAGCATGTTTTGAGGGAAGATTAACTCAACTGCTCAACTACTAAAATAAAAACACTCCAAGTAGTGTAGGTGAATAAATGCGTTCCCTTTGTTATCTTGTATTGTCAAAATAACAGTGTTTAAAATAATCCAGACAGTTTAAAATATCGAAATGCAATAAATCGTAATTGTTTAGCTCTTTATTTGGGTTTTCTCTGTGCGAGTTCCTCTCACTTGAAACCTCTTCCAGCATTGATGAGACGTTTCTTGCAAAATCGTAAGTTAGATTTCCTCAGCGTCCTTGGATAAACCCCTCCAGATCCCTCATTAATCCTGAAATGGGTAAAAATATCTATTAGTTAAATGAAAACACTTTATTGACGACATCAGAACTGAAACTTTATTTTTGTAAAGCTTAATCAGAATACACGGATGTTGCGCGTCCGGGTTCAGTCATTTTAAGGAAATGAAAGGCGCAGTAACTTCTAAAGGAAGCGAGATAGAGAAAGGGAGAGAGTAGCGCCTCGGGGCACCACCAACACCCTCTAGAGCACCACACGGAGCGAAGGTAGGCAGGAAAGGGAGAGGCACGGTCCTTTGTCACCATGCCGTCGTGTCCGTGGTGGTGGTGGTGCGGGGTAGCTAGGGCTGAGGAACCCACTCTCCACGGCACGGGGACAAGGGCCCGTCTGTTTCGCTTTCCTGTCTAGCCTCTGCTACATTGCCAAAAAAGTCCCCAAGTGTAAGGGGAAGCGGGGATGAAGCAAGGGGGAATATGGCGCGTGGTTGATTCATGCAAGTGTACTGTGCTGTCGCAAGAAAAAAAATGAAATGGTTTTTGTTGTCGGATACAACTCTATAACGAAGCGACAAATGCCCTCCAAAGGAGACCCTCCAGCCAATGCGTCGACCGGTTTAAGCCGTGATTATTTCCCATTCATATGCCACCCCCTGCGATTTCACGGTAGCAGGTTCAAGTCTAGGTTCAAGTTCACGGGAGCGCCACCTCGTAGGTTACGCGGAATTCTGAAGAACCGGAGAGGGTCTCTTCGGGATCCGGCCAGCCTCACGAACGGATGCAGCCGTACGTTCTCGTCACCTTCCGCGGTAGGCGCACGGAGGTATGTTGTACCTTGCCGCTGGGCTTCCGGTTGCAGGCAACGAAGTGAGCGCAGCGAACGCGCGCTCTCGTCACCTTTCACAGCAAATGCTCTGGGATGGCTTTGCCCCAAGAATGCGGCGCGCACGGGAAAACCCGGCCGCCATTGTCGGCGCATACAAACGTTCGCCGCCGATACTTCCTAAGTCGCGTCCCTGCCCCAGCCGGTAAGTCGGAAGTCCTTCTTACGTAGCCTCCTACTTCAGAGGAATGCCTCGTTGATGTTTTGTAGCTAGCTGGTCCGCTCTGTGTATTGATTGCAAGTGTAATAAATAGCTTGAGTGTTAACGCTTTGTCGTCCCTTCCCTTTGTTCCCTCGAGCACGAACTCCTCCGCGGTTAGCGAGCGGGAACGCCGCATCCGCGGTTTGGGAGTGCGGGGGGGGGGGGGGGGGGGGGGGGAGGAGGCTGGTCCCTGATATTTCCACAAACTAGGTTCAAGGGGGTTCAAGATGATCGGTCAATGGGGAGAGGAGCGAGTTGGTCAAGGGGGAGAGGCGGTTGGCGCCATTGGCTGAGGGCCTAGGGCTCCTTTCAGGGGCGTTTGCCGCTTCGTTCTTGAGTTGTAACCGACTATAGGAATGGGAGGGAACTGTCTCACTTAATGGTGGACACCTGAACCGCGCCGTGGGGAAAGGGATGGAGTGAAAGAAGAGAAACAGATGCCAGAGTGGAGTGCTGCGGAATAATTTCGACCACCTGGGGATCTTTAAAATGCACTGACACCGCGCAGCACACGAGAGCCTTCATCGAAATGCGGCCGGGTCTGAACCCGAGTCCTGCGACTCGTTGGTCGGATGCCATAACCACTGATCCACCGCGGCGGGAAGTCGCAAGAGCGAGAGGCGTAGCACGTGCAGAGAGCGCGATAAAGGAAAAGTGACGAGGGAGCTCTCTGGATGCAAGTAGGACCTGGATGGGACGCAAGCAGGACCTCCGGAGCTTAGCCCAAGGTCTGATACACCAGGCCAGGCATGCAGCCAGAAATTTTTTTTTTTTTCGGGATGGGCCCGAGGCAGTTGTGTAGGACGAAACCCGGTGGGAGGGGGGCAGGGCCTATGCCTAACAAGAACAATTCGGGGGGGGGGGGTGCCTTGGATACGTCCCTGCACCAGGCACAGGCGGCCCCCGCGTCGGAGTTCTCCCAGGAGCGCTTGCACATGTTCAGTGAGCTGACTCAGGCCTACCGAGCTGAGAGACAGCTATACCGCTCACCCCACCCCTCCTTTGACAATTACAACCAAACCCTATGGCGCCACCTCGAGACGCGAACCCTCCCATCCCCTTATATTAGGTTCCCGCTGCCACCAAACCCTCGCCAACCCTTCCTGCACCCTCTTCTGCCACCCTCGTCCACATCATATTCCAATGCCCGGCGGTTCCTCCCCCGCGGGGCCTGGAGCTCCTCAACGCCCTGGAAGACTGGGAGACCGTTCTACGCTCTGAGGACCCGGCCCGGCAGAAGACAACCATGGACCGGGCTGCCAACGTCATGGGCCGCAGGAATCGAACGTTTTGAGTTTAGTAGGGTCATGTGGGGGGCCAGGGACCAGCGTGCCGCAAACTCCTCTGTTTCAATAAAAGTTTTTATTGCTACTACTATCGACTCGCACCACAAAACAAGCAAGAACAAGCAGGTCTTTCGATGTGTGTCGACGAAGCTTGGCGCGCCGAACAGCGGCCGCCTGCCATCAAAGTCGCGTTAAACCAGGCAAAACCGCGTCAAAGCGCATACATGCGTTGACAAGCAACAATCCTCGAATAAAACGCAGTAAAACTACCGCAAGGGTCATTCACGGCCTGTCATTAACGCAACGCTCCAGCCACACCGCACATAAACTAAAAACATTGACGCAATTAAAATCCATGCACAGCTGCGGCACCCCAGTCGCAAACATGCTGCGCCTAGCAAAAGGCCAATCATTGCGTAAAATTTTAATAAGTAAAAGTCAGAAGCACGGGGAAAGAATCCGTGGTCTAAAGCAATCCCTCTTACTACTGTCGCAACTTCGACGTATCAATTCTAATGATCGTCTGCCATTTTTTTATGAGAATTAAGCGCCATGCGTCCGTCTTGAAATTTTTTGCAGAGGCACTGAACGATCGACGCCGTAAAATACTTTCCATTATTCTGTTTGAACAGCATCTCGATTTCTTGGACCATTAGAAAAGAAATGTCAGTGTTTATTTTTTCCGTCACAGGCCTGTTTCAAATGCCGCGCGTCTTTGGACAGCATGCTGCAACGCCCACCAGTCTACGTCACTCCGTTGCGCACGCGCCAAGTGACTCTCTTTGTACCGCCCGCGCTGTGAAGCTCGCCGCTGCTCGATGCTCCAGGCAGGCAGCAGAGTGAAATGCGTGACTCGGGAGCGTTCTAAATTTTTCGGCTGACAACATCATGTTTACCGTCTGGAAGTCGTGTCTCAAGACGACGAGCCATTCGCTTGAGCCATGCTTGAGCGAGCAGCTGGCGTGGCGCAAAGAAGTGCGTTACTTGATGACGTAAGTTCAGGTGACGCAAACCTTCTACGTATTTCCTGCTGTCGGTTTGCAGACGCCCTTCGGCGATATAGGTCCAAGCGAATGCAAAAAAAAAGGCTGCTGCCTGTGGAATAATACGTCTTCGGTTGGACAGAAATACCGCGCATACACGCCTGCATGACATCGCCTGTAGAACAACCGTTCTTTGCAAAGGCATATGCCTGGTGAAAATCCCATCATGGCTGACCTTTCGTTGCCTACCGCATGCCGCGGTTATATTTCTTTTTTTTTTCTACAGATGCTGTACATACCGTTTTTGGCAAAAGTAACCTGGCTGCATACACTCTAAACACAAATACGCCAATATGAGAGCAAAAAGGGATTAAGCTGCCCTCTAGCGTACTCCCTTTTATGAAAGGGAGTACGCTATGGACAGCTTATTACTTCCTTTTTACCCTTTTTGTGTTTAGAGTGTAGTTTAGTTCTCACTCGTACGGTGGAACCATTACGGCTATCCTAGAGATCAAAAGGGCCTGAAAGGTGAGGGCTTTTCGAGGGACGGGATAACTGCGCCATTGTATACAGATGCTAACCATTTCAACTTGGCAAAGACGCTACGTATACCACACGTGCTACCGAGGCTGAGAAGCTTTCAGTTTGATAATTTTCATCTCATAGCACAAGTCACTTGAGGCATCACTGGCGATAAAACCTATTTGAAGCGCTGCTGCTAGATTTTACTGCGAGTAAAAAATAATAAAAAAGTAGATACTACTAAATAAACACTACTAATAAATAATAAATAAATTCTACTAAAAAAAGTAAAGTAAATACTACCTACCCGCCGCGGTGGCTCAGTGGTTAGGGCGCTCGGCTGCTGATCCGGAGTTCCCTGGTTCGAAGCCGACCGCGGCGGCTGCGTTTTTATGGAGGCAAAACGCTCTAAGGCGCCCGTGTGCTGTGCGATGTCAGTGCACGTTAAAGATTCCCAGGTGGTCGAAATTATTCCGGAGCCCTCCACTACGGCACACCTCTCTTCCTTTCTTCTTTCATTCCCTCCTTTATCCCTTCCCTTACGGCGCGGTTCAGGTGTCCAACGATATATGAGACAGATACTGCGCCATTTCCTTTCGCAAAAAAAACAATTATTATTATTATTATTATTATTATTATTATTATTATTATTATTATTATTATTATTATTATTATTATTATTATTAATGAAATACTACCTCGCGGAGTGAAAGAATAGAATAAACAAGGAAACAGTGGGCAGTTTGTTGAAATCGAAGGCTATGACACCGGGTGAAGCATAAGGTGTACTTATACGTGTGCTGTGCTTGTTTGAACCTTTCAAGCTTAATTTCGAGTGTCGCTTGCTGAAGTCCTGAACTGTCTTTTGAGTTAGCTCGATCCGCACAATGTAAAACCGTGACTAAACCTGCAGCAGTGCATTCGTGCGCATACGCCCACGTTTAGAGTGCATATATAAAAGATCCTGGTTCAACGCGGGCGTGGAGAAATACTGCGTGTCATAGCGACTTGAAAAATAAAACAAAGCAAAAAGAGAAACACCCGAGAAGGCTTTTTACTCGCGCCTTTCCGGTCGTTCCGATGATTGTCCGTGAAAGCCGATCGCCTTCAATTACAATCGTGCCCGCGATCACGTTTCGAAGATTCGATCGAGTTTGTGAGATCGTGCATTCTAGAACACCGCCAGTGCAACAGCTACAGAATTCAGCAGGTTGTTTTGCATGCCGCTTTTATCTGTCTTTTGCTCTGCGACAGATCTCAAGGTGCGTGCTTTCACGTACTTGAATATATCGACTTACACGATGGGAAAAAAAAAGAAACAAAAAACGGTCGACGTCTTTAAAGTACTTAACGTACGGCGCCGCGAGCGATGTAGCAGTTTCCCACAGTCGAGCCGCATATAAAACAGCTGCGCGGCAAGCAAAAATTCTGCGGCATTTGAGCTTTCTCACCGCACACACGGCGCGCTTGGCAAGGCCCCAAGACAGACTGTTTACAAACGTTGCCTCGAGTGCAGAAGCTTAAAGAAAAAAAAGAAGGAGAAAACAGGAGATGGGTATAACGCTGAGAGGAGCGCCAATTAGAAGAAACACCCAACGCGAAGGAGTCGACATGTTGCGAGGGAAAAAGTTGACTCGCCAACCGAAGCGCGTGTTCGCCAGCGGCGGTGCGGCGTACTACGTCGGTCTGGGGCGCCCCGGTTGATGCAGCAAGGCTGCATGACGCGTTCGTGCCGGGCATGGCGCGCACACAGCGAGGCCCAACGCGCGCTCTTTGTATTAATTCAAGCCACGCTCGTGATCGCGCGCTGCAGAGGAGTGCGTGCTCGCGGCCGCCGATTGCGATCTTCGGCCGGTGGCGCGGTTTCCGACGATGGCGCGCTGGGGAACGCAGGAGGCTAGAGCGGCTTCGTGCGCGCGCAGTTTCGCGACGTTAATTGACTCGGACTCGTTAAAAACTCCGCACGCGCGTTAATTAACTACCATATAAACGCGAATAGAAGCCATATATAAAGCATCTCGTCTTGCTGAACATCAGCGCCAACATTGCTCAAGGTCTGAACACCGCCCAGTGTGACACCACTTGATTCTGAGACAGAAGTTAGTCTTCGGGCAACGCAAAAGAAGTTGAAGTAGGCCGCCGCGGTTGGCTCAGTGCTTACGGCGCTCGGCTGCTGACATGAAAGACGAGGGTTCGATCCTGGTAGCGGCGGTCGAATTTCTATGGAGGCCACATTCTAGAGGCCCGTGTATTTGTACTGTGCGATGTCACTGCACGTTAAAGAACCCCAGGTGGTCGAAATTTTTACCCCTCTACCTTCCACGTTTAACGAACTCATCGAGTTGCAGCGTCTTCAGAGGAGACACTTCTCTCCACCTCATAGAAAACAGACACCCCAGATGCCGTCTCTTGGCGGCAGACGAACGCATTTCCAAACCTCCGTAGACTACATCTCATAAACCCAACATTACACACCACACATGTCCCTGGTGCATGCCAGGGCCGCCCTTCACTCTTCTGCATTTCGTGGGGATGTGGGGCCAAACCAAACACTCTGAAATACGTCTTTTGAGCGGTACGTGGGAGGCCCTGCTGACCAGCGATAACCTGGAGGAACAACGGGTCCGCAGGGCATGCAGCTCAAGCCAGTTGAGCCCTGGAATGAAGACCCCACTCATAAGCTCGCACAACTCCTCTTCTTTTTAATAAAGTTTTTCCTCCTCCGGAGCCCTTCAATACGGCGTCCCTCATACTCGGAGTTGCTTTGGGGCGTTAAACCCCCTTAAACCAAACCAGAAGTCGAAGTAATCTAGCTGTCACACACGCCGTGCAGACCTCGATGAAAACCTTGCAAGTGTTCCGCTACAACCACCGCCGAAATTTTCTGATCCTAAAGCTCTCTTAATTCATTTCTTCTGTTGGTAGCATATCATGACCTAAAGCTCACAAAACTGTGTCGCAGCTCTTCCATCGCATAACCTTGAAAAGCTCCCGTGTCGCACCGATTCTAAAATTGATGTCGATCGCGAACCTGACAACAGCGTCCGAATGTGAGAACCAATTCTTTCTTTCCTCCGTGGTAAAAACCGCCCGTGCTGCGCAGCAAACGAGGCGGCGCGCCTCCGCTCGTGCCGATCCTATTTCCATCGGTTCGTGGATCTGCCGTTGTGCGTTCATGTCCAACATTCTTGGACAAAAATTTTGAATATTGGAAAATTTCAAGGTGCTGGTATGGAAATATTGAAGGTAATGGTCCTTTCTTCTGATGTGCAGCAAAAATCTTTCTTTTAAATTTTTTTTCAATCGCTCGCATCGAACAGTTAACTCACTGCCATAGAAAACCAATAAGGAACGCTTTTGACGATAGCAAAAATGCAAGCCTATCGATGGGAGATCTGCGGATATATTGATTGTTGTAGTAAAATCTTACAATATATGAAAAAAATTGCGCTCATAATAAACTATTTCCCGTTCAAAAATGCGTTTGTCCAGAATTGTTGGGTATGCGTTTTGCGATAATCGTGAATAAGCGGGCCCGCTTCGAGGCACACCTGAACGACATACTGCTCCCAGATGGCACATTCTCTATACATGGCCGGCCAATTGGCATGTGGAGCTGAGCAGTGCGCACAACAAGCGGCGTGGCGCTGTGCCAATAGAGTGTTAACGTTCTCGCAATTAATCTACTGGATTCCCCCTCTGCTATCAGATCAATAAATGTGTGCGTAAGTTGCTCCAGAAGGAAATGACTCATCCCGTCGCAATCATGCCCGATGTCACTGCCCAGATATACCCGATATCTCTGCTTACGGCTGTCCGTGCACCCCGCAACGGAGGTGGTTTTATGTATACAACCGCAAGAACAAAGCGGCAAATGTCTCTCAAAGAAGGCCCTCCAGCCAATGGCGTCGAGTGGTTTTTATGTTCCGTGTTTATTCCCCTACCACGCTAGCGTGGCAGGGTGTGAACGCCAATCCACAACTACGACCTAAGCACCCGCGGTCGCCCTCGGGAACAGCGCATTCCACTAGTTGAAGCCTGTTGCACATGCAAGCGAAAACACAGGCGAATCCTGCCGCCGCGGCGGAAGAACCTGTTTTGAGTCGTCGCGGCGATGAGCGGCGAGCTTCGAACAAGTTGGAAATGTTCGCTGCGACGCGCCGCTCATACGCATGCATGTGTTCACACTGGCGAGGCGCAAACGTCGAGCGACCGATGTCGGACAATTAGTTACGGTTTCCGAAGCACTATAGGAAAGCGGGGAGGGAGCGTAGCAAATCGATTTAAACCGGTCGCGCGACCTCCGCGACTTGCCGTGTGAATTCTCCTTTAGCGTGAGGGGAGATGAGTCAGTGAGCCTACATTGTAATCTTTGTTAGAAACGGAGAGGGGTATTCACCTTAATCTGCATAAACATGGACTCAAGACGGTTTCCATTGTAAAGGGAACATGTCGAAAGGGTACGGTGGCGCCTTCCCCGGGAGGGAACCTGTCTCGAATTCCTCCTCGAGTTCGTACTGCCTTCTCACCACTGCTAGGAACACAAAAAGAGAGAGCGTGAGGCACAAGTCGCCATACATTTCTTTCGCTTATTGTTGTTGATAGGATTTTAGGTCCTTCCGGCAACTTCCTTCTAAAGCATATTGAGGGGAATCTCCCCCTTCATTAAAAAAAAATTAAAAATGCCGTCTGTGAGCGAGAGCTTTTGTTTGGAAAACATCCTCGTGGAGAAGGGGACATACAGGATTTCGTAATTTATTTTTATTTTATTTTGAAATCATGGTACAATTAACGTCGGGGGCCCGGAGTAAAAACAGACGCTTGAAAAAGCCACGGGCCCCCACATTCCCTTCGTATTGCGTGAATATCAAGATCACGTGCGAAAATAAATCTGGAGGCTTGTGGGTATGATTATTCTGTGTCAGGTTATCCTACTCAGTTCTACCCAGCTGATGACCCGTACGGAAATAAGGAAGATCGCAGCACGTGTTCTTCCACAGCCACAAAAGGGGCTTTTATAATATAGGATGACGCTATATCGGTTAGGGGAATAGCAGGAAGCCAGTGGGCAGGCGCAGGAGTAACCAAAGGGAGGAGCGTTATTGTCTTGCGCCTTTGCACTGGCCCTCCGCTATTCCCCTATGCCCCTAACCGATAGCGTCACCTTAATCTAAATGTCTCTGAAGTATCTGATAACCCACCTCTCCCACAGCGCTGCACCGTATTGCGCTGTGCTGCATTGTCGCTGTGCTGTTTTTTCCCTGTGCTCTTTGGTCGAGCTGTTTTTTCCGTGTGCTGTTTTGTCGCTGAGCTTTTTTTCCTGGCGTGCTGTTTTGAAGCGTGCTGTTTTTTTGTTCTCTGTTCAGACGCGTGCTGTTTTTCAGTGCACGCCCGTAGCGATCTGTGCAATTAGTGTGCACTGTGAATGTTTTCAATTCTCTCGGGAGTGAGAGCGCACGAGCTTGGCTGCAGGAGACCGGGCCCCTGTCGGCTCGTTGCTCTAACCCCGCGGTGGATCCTTCTCTTAATTCGCACGCTGCTGGGACTTGTAGGGAAGCCCACTCTTGAGCTGCGTAATGACACCGACTCGTTTAAGCAAACGCATACTAAGCTAGAAATAGTAAATAAACTGCAAAATAATAATAATAATAATAATAATAATAATAATAATAATAATAATAATAATAATAATAATAATAATAATAATAATAATAATAATAATAATAATAATAATAATGTTGAAAATAACAATACGCATAAGTAAAATAATGTAAATCCCCAATCAAAGAAAAACAAATGCCCTGGCGTCGCTGAAGGAGGGGTGCAAGTGTGGACTGCGGAAGTTTTAGCTCAGTGCAAGCAATATTCATAATCTTATACCGCGTAATGCGCTTTCAATTGCAGTGATAATAACAAAAATTGAAAGCTTAATTCGTGGACGTCTCTTCAGACTTATTGGAAGCTTCGCTCATTTCGGTGCGTACAGTAAGGCATAGTTAAGAGGTTAGACTCTCATGACACGCATCGGCGAGTTCACATTCAAAATGCATTCCCCGTAGTTTGTATCCAAAATCACAGGGGCTCGATTTGCGTCAGTATAGCGCGGGCACAGTCAAACTATCATGCCAGACACGTCGAAGAGTTGTCTCTAAGCTCAGTGGCAGCTAGCGGAAAATAGGAGGAGTAAAAAAAAAAAAGAGCGAGCACCTCCAGTAGCCGCGAGAACAAATGCGCTTTTGGCATTACATGTGGTACAGCTGGATCTGCGGACAGCACTCATCGAGGCTGTTGCTGCCGCGCAGCACGTCACACGCTTGGGAAACAGCAGAACTCTGAAGCGGTTCCCGGCTTTTGTTATTTAGGCGCGGCGGTTGTGGAAGCTCGCGGCACGACATTTCTGACGTCTTCTGCGTGCCGCTTCAGCAGGAAACGAATAATAACGCAACAACCGTCGAAAGCCGAACGTGAACTAGCAGAGCGCATGCGCGCTGCTCAACAGCGATTGAAAAATACTACCCGTGAAAAGTTCACGTGCGACATTCCAAGCGGTTCTTCTGTTTTTTTATTTCTGTTCATTCGCGCTTGCTCTCTTGGCAGAATTCAAGTGCCTCGTATAATCGGTTGCGTGATTGTATTGTACGCTTCAGTGTGTGTTTGTACAACGCGTAGTGTTTACTTTTGCGCGATGACTGAGTATCGCATTTGAAACCCAATTCCTTGGCGTACGTTACGAATGCGTTGAAACGCGCAGCTGAGCTGAGCTGTCCTGTGTGAAGCAATCTGTACGCTTTTTCTTTTGTTTTCCATGATCGGGGAGAGGGGGGCTAAAGATAAGGGAAACAGATGTAAGTACCTCCACCAGCTAGTGGATTGCACGCACGCTTCGCTTGACTAGTGGAGTCTGGCGCGGATGTTTCCTGCTTCGTGATACAGCACTGCACGCTTCGCCATCAACGCCTTCATCTGCCTGGAGGCAGTCCTTATTAGTATGCGTGTTCTCAAAGTCATTCACAGTAACTGATTACACGCTTTCTGCGCCTTAAGCTGAAATGAAACGCTTAGGACATACAGGTGATGTATGTCTAAATATTTATTTTGGAACTCGCTGTCAAAACTGCAGCGCACTATCCAAAACCGAAAAAAAAAACGCTATATCGTAAATATATTGCAACGAATAAGAACTGCCTAAGCAAGTTTTTAAAAAGTGGGAATGGAGCCTGCGCGGGAAGCGTCGATAGGGAAAGGGTGAACAAAGTATACATTAATTAAATGTCCACAGAAAGGGGTGTTTGAGCTTGGCTTTAAAATGCTTGCACTATGTAGAGTACAGGCCACCGAGCGTCCATGCCGCGTACGAGACCTCAAAAGCGAAGGGAAATTTACAATACATTTTTAAAAATACCCGCTTTCGCACCTCGCGGCGACGCGCGGTGCCGGGCTTTCGCACGAAAACCTGGCAGACGACGTCACGTCTTGCTAATGACGTCAGCAGCCGGGCGTAATAATTGGTTCACAGCGCCAAATTCTTGCAGACGTCACGCGCTACCGCGGCCGCGGCCACTCTGCGCCCTCCGCAGCCGGCGGAGGTAGGGGAGGGGCCGAGTGAGTGGGGCCGGCGGAGGAGAGCCGCCGTTTTGGCGTGCGAGTGAGGGAAAGGCGCGAAGACGCGGAAGTTCAAATTTTGTCTGCATATAACTCAGCTTCCACAAAACGCATTAAAATAATTCCTGCTGGGGGATAATTATGAACCGTCGTCTTTTAACATCACAGACATATCGCACGTTTATTGAGACCTCCTTTCTGGGTCCCTTTAAAAGACTAGCGCATATAACTAGGACACAGACATAGAAGAAGACAGGATGAGCGCTAATCCTGTCTTCTTCTATGTAGCTGTGTCCTAGTTATATGCGCTAGCCTTTTAATTAATGATGACATATCAACTAGCCCAGCTTTCCGCCTTGATCGCTTAGTATACAAGCTGCTTTCAAGAAGGCGCTTAAGCAAGGTGACTATACGCACGTGATTCATTGATTTAAATCGGCACCATAACTCTTTTTTTTTCTACGTTCTTTCTAAGCTGTAATTTTTCACACCAAGCTGTGAAATGAGTGAATCAACGTGGCCGCCATGGATGTACTTGTTCCACCATGCAGTCGCTGCTAATCCATATACGAGTTGAACGTTCATTGTCACCGTTGTGAGCGCTTTTCAGAGTGCTGAATGCACGAGCCGAAAGAAATGAGCGGAATGCTATACCAATACCTCTGTAATCAAATGGAAGGTACTGAAATTCAAAAATATCCAGACCTGACGTCATCCATTCACCTTTACCTGCGGCCACCACAGATGGGCGCTTGGAGCCCAGCGGTGACGGTGGTCATTGATAAAATGCAGGTGGAACTAGCCTCACGATAATTATACATCTGGAATTGTTCCACCTGAGTCCCATTGTGAAAGCGGCTGCGTTCACGTCCGCGAATGATGGACGAGACTAGTGCAGAAATGCACATGCGTTTACTTTCCTCGTGACCTACTTCTTCCTCAGTCATGACCCTCCGAAGTGGCTAGCGGCATTAAGCCGGTTAGCGCGGGCTCGCGAGTGTTCTTGCGTTATGACGCTGTAGAAGCCCTTGTATGTATACGGAAAGGGCATCGTATCCTATGCACTCATTCCGTAGACGTGACGGATTGGCGAGTTTTCCCTCTGCTTTTTTACAGGAGCTTCCATAGCAGTACCCAGAGAAGCTCCCGTCGAGGCTATCTTCTTCTTTGTCTACGACTTCTTCCTTTTCTTCCAAGTTCACCATGGATGACGATGTACTATCATGAGCAATATGAGCAGGAACACGCGAGCGCGTGGCAGATAGCCTAGAACCCTCCCTGTGGCGGTGCACGTCTGCCGCTATTCGGAACACTGGGGAAAGGTTTCTGCCGCGTTGCCTGCTTCTGATAAATGGAAGAACGCACCTCCCTTTCCACTTAGTTTTTGAAAGCGGCCGCCACGTATCTTGGATTCGAGGCTATCGGGCACGCGCTCCTGCGTTCCCGCATCATATTACTCATGATAGCACAGGATATTCTTTCAGGGTAAACAGAAAACCGCAGACGAGGGGGATGTGCTTTTTTACGAAAGCCGCCCTATTCCCAAGGAGCTTTTTTTTTTCTTCGCGAGATATAGTTGGTTCGTGCTCTGTGGAATACGTACGCGCTTACCTGACGCAAAAGAGGACATAAAAAATGACAGAGAATGTTTAAACACTCGAATCAGTGCGATAGAAGGGATTTGTGCCACGAAGAAGACGACGATGAGCGGGCAGTGCCGCGGGGCGGCGGTGCGCTCGCGCTTCTCGGACACACAATCGGCGAAGGACGATTTTGCTTGTCTCTGAGTGAGAGAGAGAAAGCGTTTAATGCATAGAGGAAATAGCAGTTGGTTGGGTGCGCCCTCATTCCAGGAGCCCATTGGCTGTTGCCGCCGCTCTTGCCCGGTTCACCATGCAGCGAAAGCTGGGCCGAATGTGGGCTGGACAGCGCCGCCTGCCTCCCAGTCCTGATCAGTTGTTGGGTTATTGGTTCTTGGAATACCTGGATTCTTTAGAGGCAGTCAGCGAGTATTATGTTTCGGGAAACGTCGTAGGGAACCCTCTGGAGCAATGCTAAGAAATTCGACTACGATCACTGGCGTATAATTCGGCACCAGAACAGAAAGACTCCAAGCAAGCGCCTGGGAATAAATGCCAGCTGCAGCCTTTTCGCCATGCTGAGATGCATTGGTGGAAACAACTGTGTGGCGCGGAAAATTTAGGAGATATTCGTCCAGGAGGCCATTTAACGCAGTATCCTCACTGCGCCCTCTGCTGCGAAGTGGCTAACTTATATCGCGTGATATTCGTATGCCAGGACAAACCAGATATTGTGAGAATCAGTGATCCGACAACTGAGAACTGGAAGGCAGCGCTGTTCGGCTCACACCCGGAAGACCAGCCTTGGCTGGTGACCCGGGCAAGAGCGGCGGCAAAAGCCACTAAGTTCCTGGAATGAGGGCACACCCAACTAACCTCGGTTTATTCTGTGCATTAAATGTTTTTTCACACACATGTGCACATACAGACAGACACGCACAGACACACCGAAAGCCGATATATTCAGGTCATCTCCTTCGTCTACTACTTTCTGGTACGGGGTAACACGAAGATAGAGAAAGAGAGGAACATGTGGATTGCAGAATAAACTCGCATTACTGAAATCTTGCATGAAACAAGAAAAGAAAGCGGACTTGTGCGGGGCGTGCGATGCGCAGAAATGATAACCGATCGGTTGTTAGGGTTGGAGTGGATTACAAGGAGTGAAAAGACAGCCGGGGACAGCATAGATCTAGTTAGATGGGCAGGGAAGATAGGAAAATTTGCGGAAATAATTGTCTACCGCAGGACAGGGATAACTGGAGATCGACAAGTGAGGCCTTCCTCGTGCGCTGTACGTAACTAGGGTTGTTGGTGGTGCTGACGATGACTCCCTTTTCTTCCAAATTAGAAATTCACCTGGAACATTATCTAATAACTATGCGGCCAAATAGAGGTAGGTTTATTTAAAAAGGCAGAGAAGTCGGCCTATAAGGGATTGCATTGGGGCAGGGGAAGAGGAGAAATATGGTTAGGAGATGACGTGCACAGAACACAGGTGCAAATATATGCAATTACGTCAGGAGCACGCCTAATCACAACTGCAAGTTCAGACCCACGTTGCGCGAGAAACGAGGGAGCGCCCGCGTTGAATGGAGAGCTTTCCGAGACCTCCGGCCAAGCGCCATCCGTGATTGGCCTGATCCCTCGAAAGGCGCCATGGGCAACGGCCAACGCGCGCATATACATGGCGTACCTTGATTACATATATGGTCCACAGTCTCGGTGACGTGACGAGAACATCGGTATGAAGAGTTGTACCAGGTATACCACCGTGTGAAAGTGAGGTCCACTACGCTTACCTGTGTGCATTGTAAGCCATATACGTATATACAGTGTAATCTCTTATAGATACATGGTTGTTCTTTATTGTAGGCAAACCTAGTGTTGTTGTGCTCAAACAAAGCCACGATATGAACGCTAAACGCATCTCTGCATTATAAAGAATTACATTTCTAATCACTGCCCCGCAAGGCTGGTACTCAGTTTACAAGCTGCACACTTCTTCAGTTCAGTTCGTGATTCCTCAGGGCCCACAACCTGGGCTACGCTGCCCAACAGCACATAACACCACCCGCAGGTAGGTAGGTATAGGTAGGTAGGTAGAATGTGCGCACACGCAATAAAACCCGCCCGGACATGAACTATTCTAACGTTCTAATTGACATAGCAACATTAGCTGTTTAGGTATAGGACCATCGTCGGAATTTTCCCCACCGTTCTCTTCTAATGGGCCCCTTTCTGTGAATGGCCACCGTTTTATGTGCAGATCTGCTTCGATAGTGCGGCCGCTTCTGGTGCGAGAATGACAGCGGACAATTGGAGGTCAACCTTTGTCCCGCAGTGGACTAGACAACACGACTGGCGTCGATGTGGATGACGACGACGTGCAGCAGCAGCAGCAGCAGCAGCAGCAGCAGCAGCAGCAGCAGCCCGGCAACCGATCGTTTCTTCTGCTATCCCTCCCTGCCTCTCGCTTGACGAGCCGCCAACGCTCCTTCCGCCCACAAAAGCTGTCGCAATCAAGCTCGCCGCAGCCACGCTCCCGTGTTGTTCCCCTGTCGGGCAGCGTTCACACAGCACGCACACACGCACCTCGAAGAGCGCGCGCAAATGCCCTCACAAAGGGCTTCGAACGGTGCGCGTCGCGCTTCGTACGCAACCGCGCAACCTCAGCGAGTTGCCCGCGTAAATACACACGTCGTCTGAGCAATATAGTGTATGTTTGTGTGCTGATGCCAGCGAAAGAAGTGCCCGCTCGCTGTGTGCTCAGCTGCGTCGCGAGTTATTCGAGCGTGTGGTGTATGTGCGTGGTTGTGCGCGTTTGCGTGCGTGTTTCTCGGCCGATGCGAAAAGAAACACGTCGACGGGGGGAGAGGGACTGAGCCTCTCCCTCGCGATTGCGGCCGGCTCCGAAGCAAAAACTGGTTTTTCTACCGCACCCACAGAGCGCGACAAGCTATTACACTACAGGAAAGAGGGTGGAAGGGGAGGGGGACTTTTTTTTGTATGTGTGAGCTTGTCGGGCGCGCTTCTTTCGCGCTAGCGGTGAATGACACGGGTTGACAGCCGTGTCGATGCATGCTCAGGAGGACTGGACGGACTGCTGTTGAACAGCAGTTTTCGCCCCCCTCACCTCTGCGCACGAAACTGTGTAATGTGAGCATTTATCTAAACAGTGCGAGGATTATATCAAACGTGTGCTGTATGTGTGTTGATCACTGAAAGAAAGGGGGGAGATGAAAATTGACCGACTGGTTCCTTTAAACTACCGATCGTGTTCAACATGTCACAAGCTGTAAAAACTAAAATGTCGTCGTGCAGCAAGTTGAAGTAGACAGGAGTCTAATCATGGCAAAATATTTAGCAAGAAAACGGCAATGGGAAGCCGGCTAACTGAGCGGTTCCGTACGAGCAATTCTCAATTAAAGTTTTTCTCTGTTTTACTATTGAATGAATTAATTTTAAATGGAATTGGAAACTTTGCCAACGGCAGTTGTCATCATTCTCAAACACTATTTTAGGTACCGGACCGGCACGTGAAATGAAGCCCTCATATGCAGTATTGACCGCCTAAAAAAATAGTGTTTGCCTCGAAATATCTGCGATAACTCTATAGTTTATGCAAACACAAGCGAATGTGTGCGCTTGGCAACAATACACGTGACTTGATGGAATTGGATGGAAATAAAATGGATAATTTTTGTATTGTTATGTTTATGCTCGCGTTTTGTACGTGGAAACTGCGCCGCTCTCGTATTTTTGCTGCGTTTCGCAGAAAACATTGCAGAATTGCAGTCTGCTTAAGAGCGGAAATGCGAAAGCCTTTCTTTCCCTTTCCTCTGTTTCTCCCTCCATTTGTCATTTTTATGTTTTATTGTTTGAAAATTGGGTGTTTTATTTTCACCCTTTAATTTTTTAATTTAATTTTTTTTCCTTTTATTTTTATACCAAGTAAGCCTTCTCAAGCATTTACATCGTTTTTCATCGAATCACTCACACAAAAACCTGCTTCAACCACGGCATAATTGGTTGGTTTTTGGTGGAAAGGAAATGGCGCAGTATCTGTCTCATATATCGTTGGACACCTGAACCGCGCCGTAAGGGAAGGGATAAAGGAGGGAGTGAAAGAAGAGAGAAACAAATAGGCATTTATTTTCATTATTTCAGTCCAATTAATTAAATAATTAAAATTAATCAACTAAACTTTTCCAATTTCAAGATCTCCTCACGCACTACCTGACACAATCAACCTTTTGCACATTTATCTCCACAGAACGACATAATCATGCGGACAAAATTTGCGGACACTTTTTGCTGACGCGACATAACCATATAATGCTTACGCATTAATTAAAATGCGTGCTCATAATTTTCATTGAAACTGATCGATTACTAATTGTCCAGAGTTTTATTGGAGCAAACTGCACTTTGCGTACTAAGCGCTCACTCAATCAAAAATTCGTCTGACCACCACGCGTATGAGCACAGTATGCTGGATATACATGTATAATAGCGACATGAATTGAAGGCACTGGACAAGTGATGTCCTTTATTTCTAGGGTGGAAGGCGCTGCAACGCGTTTGTACTCTATCATAATCTACTCGCAGTAGCCTGAGGAAAGCATCAAGGTTTCTCCCACAATGTACCGCAATCCCCAGTTTTCCTTTTTTGTTTTTGTTTGCTGCATGGTTTCCATTGTTTTTGTTTGATTGTTACATGTGTGCCTACTCCTGCATCAATTGCCGATGGGTCTTAAGAGTTCCCAGAAATAAGTAAACAGTCGAGTACTAGGTTGGTCAAAGATAGTCAACTAAAAATTAAGATCAGCAAAAAATCACACTTCCACATCTTTTTTTTTACAAATAGGCGACCCATGCTTCTTCACCATGTTCGTTTCGATATTCGTTGGAGCAGTGAAAACGTTTCAGATTGGAACAGCGTGCGATTGTAGGGCGTCGTTATGCCCTATACCTACTGGGAAATTCGAGTATCTGAATGTTGCATTTCGGGCCCATTTCGTAAGTCGGAGCCGTTGGCGTTTTTGAAGAGAGAGAGAGGTGATAAAAACGTTCTTGTGGCCGCTATTTCTGGCGCCCCCCAGCGTTGAGTTCCAATTATAACCGCCTTCCGCCTAGGCCTTTCCCGCTTTCGATTCGCGAGACATATGGGATGTTGACACCGGAGCAGCGAGATATTGCATTACCATCGCTGGAGAACGCCGTGTATGAATATGTCGCCTGTTCTTTAAAAACGAGATGGCGCGCGGATACCTCGCAACGGGCTCTAGTGTACTACATACGCATTTAATTGCGCGCTTTCACTCGAGAAAAAGAACAAGGAAGACAACTGCGATCGCGATTTAGCAGAGATGCGTACGGGATTAGAGGCTGCGTTTACAATTCTTGCTTTATTTTATGTTTTGCGTCTGCGGAAGGTACGCCATCCATGCGTGAGCTGCCTCCTTCGACGATGGAAAACCGGGGATTGAAAAGAGCTGGCAGTCTGCCTCCAACCTGGAAAGAGATAAATCTGCAGGAGGGAGTTCTGCGAGAGCGAGCAGGCTCGGAGGACACAACGACATGGAGAGGAGGGGAAAGCTCGATAAATGAACGATCGCTGGGGGCAAAGAAAGAAGGCGAAAGCTGCGACCAGTTAAAAGAAAAGAGAGAATCGGGCGGGGGGGGGGGGGGGGGGGGGGGGGCAACGAGGATAAAAAGAAAACTCGGGCAGAAACTGCCAACAAGAGCGAGAGAGCAAGAGAGAAAAGAAAAGGAGAGAGGAGAATAAAAGAGCGAGAAGCCGAAGGGAGAGAGCCCGGAGTGAAGGCAGCAGCAGACGCGCAGTCTCGAAAGCGGCAGCAGCAATAGTGACGCAGTACGCGTCGTCTGCTACCGCTGCTGTTCATGCCGTCGCCGCCGCGCCCGCCCGCCACTGCGGCTCGGACCGCTGCTGGTGCAGAGTGGTTCCGCACTCGGCAGAATAATAGTGCTGTGGATCATCGAGGGCGGTCGCGCCTTTTTGGAAACTCCCAAGCCTGTACACGACTCAGGTCGTGGAACGCGTCGTCGCCGTTCTAATTATTTCTTCGCGGAACTCAACTAGCAGCACCGGAACCGGCGATCACCTCCCGACACGTACTCAAACACATACAACACCACACCGGTTCTTCCTTCGCGATGATGGCAGCAGTGCCTCAGAAGTGTTTCGCTTCTCTCTATCTCTCTCTTTGGTCCTTTCTCTATTTTCTCTCCTCCCCAGCTGTCCCTTTTTTCTCGGTGTGGGTTGATATTGATCGGCGCGCCATAGTTGCTGCCATGCGGCGGACCTTCTTTTTTTACTTCGTCATTCTTCTCTCCCGAGCGGCGAAAACGCGCCGGAGCCCACCCTAGCACTTTTACTTTTTAGGGGCCTCTTAGGCCTAATTAAAATGACCGCTAGCCAGTGAGTGTCCCAAGGCTCTCGGAGTGCGTGCTCTCGGATGGCGGACCCCGGAGAATCGAGCGGTTTCATGGGTTATGCTTGGGTTATGTTCATACTTTATATGTTCCGTGCGAGCGGATGTTTGAACTTTCTTTCTCCATCGCGGTCATTTTAAAGCGCGGTCTCACTCGGCTCTCTCCAATGAACCAGAGTGTGCAGCCATAATCTTAGAGCTCACTTTCACACACGGGAGTATATTCTAACTTGAATTACTTATTACAAGCGATCAAAAAATATGAATAAAGAAAGAAAGCAAACTTTTGTTTGTCTTCAAGCTGAATATATACAAAAAGGTCGATCGATACGACGTCATTTTTTTATTTTTAGCTCTCTGACACAGGCTGTTGAGGAATACGCAATTTTGTTCATGTTTTAATCGAAACTGGTGGCTTCGTTAAAGGGTCTTATGTCCTTTACGTAAAAAATAAAGGTGCGCAAGCGGATGGGAAGAGGGCTGACAGGAAGCAAAGCACAACCTTCTCTTCTTGCCGTCCTTCCGCGGTAGGCAAATTTGCATGAAGACGGCGCAATAGCGAAAAAAGTTAAGCCAAGAAGCTGCCCAAATTGCGGTCTTCAGCTCCCCCCCTCCTCTGGGATTAGTTCACTAAACGGAATTTTGATGTTGCCGCAAAGCAGTGACATGAGAGGAAAATATTTCTTGATGCCTTCAGTGACAAATGACATTTAATAATGGCGAGCACATGCTCAATGATATGAATCAAACGTAGATCATTCTAAAGGCATATATGTACATTTAATTGCCAATGGATCATCGCGTGGCTTTAATTCCATGGAATACTTTTGCCTTCTTTTGTGCTTGATGGGATAACGTGCCACGTTCCGCTATCCTGTTGGTGCGGTCCGTTCACACAGCGCATACCACCGTGGTCCCGACATAACCAGTACTGTTGCCTTTGAATATGTTCGAGTTTCAGGCGTATACATATGTTTCCTTGCACGTGGTGTCACTAAAACCGCTGGGAAATCTTGCATGTCATCTTCGTATGTGGGGCCGATGGCGCGCAGAGCTGCTACGCGCTGTGAGAAGAAGACAAAGCGCGAATTCCAGCAGCGCGCACGTGGCTCGATCCCCGGGCCCTGCCTGATCAGTCGCCACGAGAGCTCGTTGTCGCTGGTCACGAGCTGCGCTAGCTGCAGACCGCCGCCCCTGGAAACGTTCGGGACTGAGCTTGGAACGTTCTCCGACCCCTGCGACCTCGGAGAAACATGGCTGCGGCAACTGCTACGGCACCCACGGCGGCTCCCCTGGCGGGCGCGGACTCCAACGCCGCAATGGACGTCGAGGTCCACTACGGGGACCTGCCCCAGGAGATGATCAACGAACTTCGTGACGTGGCAACCAAGGCCATGAAGGACTCCAAGGACTGGGCCGACATCGCCACCACCATCAAGACCGCCTTCGAGACCAAGTACGGTCCAACCTGGTTCTGCGTCGTGGGCAAAGACTTCGGTATCACGGGCACCTGCGAGATGAACCGCGGAGGCTTCGTCTCCATATCCGGAGTGGCCGTCGGAGTCTTCAAGTTCAAGTAACGAACTGCTGTCTTCGTCATTGCTGTCGCACATGGGACTCTTAGGTTTTCCCCTGGCACATCTGGACCTTGCGCACTCATGCGAACTAGTTGAAACAAAATTTACGAAGAAAGAGAACCCGACTGCTTCAGCCTACATATCTTGTCTTGCTTTTGTTCTTCTTCCTGTATGTGTGTTTCACTAACAACTTCACATTTTTAATTTCTCAGGCAGTATGCAAGCCGGCTCCTCGCCAGACGCGCGACTGTTCCGCTGGTAGTTTTTCGAAAATGGAAGCTTGGGCATTCCGACGCCAGGCGGATCCACGATCACCGACGTTGCCGTTCAAAATGGCGGGCCAAGATCGTTTTGTTGTGTTCTGGCTGCTGAAAAAAAACGACTCTTCAGGATGCGTTGGCTTGGATGCTATTGTTGCAAACTCCGCTAGTGCTTGCGTGAGTACCGCGCTCTGCCGAGTCTTGTCAGCCCAGCCAGTCGCGCAAACGAGCATTTTAATCGAGGTGCTCCGAGATGCCCGATTCTCCGCCGTGGGAGAGCTGTCTGTCAAGCCTTTTCTCTTACCCCGGACCTGCTTTGTATTTATATTACTTTCTCCTCTGACGCGAATTCACATTAAGGCCAATTAAAAATACCCCAGCAATATCGGTGTCTTTGGAAATGGCCCCTAGGATCATTTGTGCCCCCGTCGGCGGTCGAAAAAGTTTATTCCTCTTCTTTGTCCCGTACACTGCGGTGTCTTTGTCACAAGCACGAGTACCATTTTGCGGTCCAGCGGCCGACTTTACGGACGCTTCTGCGAGCATCGCGACCCTGTCTGGCACGAGCTCCTGCAAACAGTGGTGCGAGTGCGTGCGTCAAATTTGGTTTGATCTCTTGCTCCGCGTGATAACTGGCGAGCCGGTGCCAGCTAGCCAAGGCCCCTCAAAGTTTTCGCTGTTTTTTGTTTTGTTTGCTTTCACGGTTGATCGTCTTCCGAATGGGCCGTCGGCTACCGCCCTCCAACCGTGTTGTGTTCTCCACGGAAGGCTGAAGAAAAAAAAGTGTAGAAATTTAATATCAACGCTTGCTGGGGTCGGCAGCCCGCAGTGTTCATTCTTCGTCTTTCTCGTTTAATTACGGCAGCCGCGGTCACCCAAGCCGCGTCTTGTGAGGAACGGCTGCGCGCTCGCTTGCGTTCCTTGGGGGGGGGGGGTCGCCGCAGTGGCGGCCTGTGCAGCACGCAGTTCGCATCCATTTTAACTCACCTTCAGCCTTTCCTCGAACTTTTACTTTTGTCTTCTTCTCCGCCTTGTTTTTCACTGACGTTGCAGCACTGTTAGCTTTCCTCATTGCCGTTGTCTGGCGCGGCGCCGTGGTGTTTGGGGCGAGCATTTGCTTTCGCTGCGCGATTTAGGATAACGCAGTAGTCATATTTATTGTTCTCCAACAAGGCGTTAATTAAAACGAAAAATCCGGGAGCGCGTAGTGGCTGGATTTTTAATTGTTGCCGATTATACGCTGGAGTGGTTCTGTGCATGAAATACTGAACGCCGTTAGAAGAAAAATTCATAATTACTGAAAGTTCAGAACAGTTTCGCAGAAACTGCTTTTTTTAGACGTGAGTGCTGACATCTGGCATTTGTCAAGTAATAACAAAAAACAGCCGTCATGAAAGTACTATGAGGGAACTGATGGAACAAACAGTTATTGCTTTTTGTAAGTTTGGTACCATTTTGTGCTGTCACTTGAGGAACAGAGGCCAGTGATATCCAGAGAGAGGTGTGAAACATCGGTGTGTGTTGTTGGAGGGCTTGCAAAATGACTGCGAGTAAACAGTTATTGTCCTGAGAATGTTTATGCAGAGAGCTTAACAGATACACCATGCACAGTCTGTTGTTAAGGGAGTGGCTTTACTGCTGTGTGGTGTTATCTATTTGGTAGTGCACCAGTCTACCTTGTAAACTAATTTCCCAAATCTCATGGACAGTAAAAAAGAAAAAAAACAGCATGTACTCATTTGCTTTATTTCTAGTTTTTTTTTCATGCATTCTGGTAACTTCTCACTGTCCCTGAACATTGGAGAACTGAAGAAGAGCATAGACTACATTTTGGAAAAATTTTTATGAAACAAATGTCTTAAGAAACTGGCACCTGGTTCTCAGATTCACTTTCACTCTGTGATTAGTGCAAAACAGGAGTATTAAAGGGACAATTAGGACAAATTGCAGTTGGTCTGTATAGGTATAGGATGGCATTTAATAACAAATAGACCTCTCTCACCTGAATCGGAGCTTTTTTAAGCTGGCAAAGACCGAAAAAGTAAATGCAGGTGTCGCCACCATCAGCTGGTTTTGCAACTAAACTGCGTGTGTCAACACCGAATTTTTGTCGCAGATACCAGAGGCTGTGTTACACCGCCATTCAGTTGAAAACTACGGCAATCCATCCTTTTCAGTGTAGACCACACGAGTTTGAATTGAGTGGTGGGAAAGTTTTTAAATTCAATTTTCTCAACCAAAAATTGATTCTTTGCTGCCGTATATACATTTACATGTAATGAAAATGGCCAGAGAATCAATTTTTGGACAGAGTTCTCATTGTCCCTTAAATGCTTTTGCACCTAGTTTATTTTTATCGAGTAATTTGAAAGCTCAGGAGTCTGCCATTCTTTGCTTTTCATAGTGGATTGGCAACTGTATTCTTGGGAGATTCTAGGGTGCTACATGTAGTTGGGAAGAGTAATTTTAACAGTCCCATATATTTTGCATTTCTGAATTGCTGGCTTCATTTAGAACTGCACTTTGTTTGAAGTGTCTGTTTGAAATTCATGATTTTTAAATGACGTTAACTGTAGGTGTTTATATGTGTGCACCTGCTCCTAAAAAGAGCATATAAGTGAACATTGGCAGTTTAGGAGCTTTTATGAGGAGGTATCCGCATTTCATTACTTGGTAGCATTCATTTCTGTCAAATTTTGTGAAGCAAAGCATTGTTTCCGCTTGTTTCTTGTACAGAGTGCTCAGATATAAACCTTATTTAAATTGTGAGAGAATAATTGCTGCTTGGTCCTTGTTTTGCTTTTTTTTATTGTATTTTATTTGCAGGTGCAGGCACCTAATAGCCTAATGCAGTGCTGATACACCCATTGCCTTAAGTCCGTAGTTCGCATTCGTGTTTATTTGCTGAAAATTCTTACTTTCTTGCCCTTTCTTATTTTTTGCCACTGCTTTGCTTGTTTGCAAGGAAACTTCATGAGATGTTCTTTTGTGCTGCACATAATTGCAGGTTTTGTTAATCTTTTAAGGGCGATAGACACCAAATTTTTACTTCCATGTTTTCTTCTTTCATATGATGCATTATACAACAAACAAACACAGAACAATAAAAGTATGCCGAATTCAGTTTTCAAAATTTGGTTTTAACCGAAAAAGGTCAGTCTTTTTGGTATGCAGCTGGCTTTTGAGTGCGAGTTACACTCAGTCGAAGTTGAAAATTAAACTAAGTAGGAAAGCAAGGGGCATGATGCGGAGATGTTAGCATAGGATAAGCAGCACAGTTGTGCGATTTGAGGTATTGATCCTCTAGCTTATAAGCCTCTGCAGACGGAAGCATCACCTCCTTGCCACCTTCTGGCTAAGCTCTGTTTGTTCACTATCATCACCTGTTTAGGGCAGTTAGTCTGTTAAGAAGGGTAATCAGCGGCATGTAGGACATTGACATGAAACTGCACATGGTCATCATGAAAAATTATGTTCTGGCTACCACGACTAATATTGAGTGGTAGTTCCATCGCTGCCATCAGCAGAGACGCAGACCATGCGATGCCCCGCCCTCGCCCTCAACTTAGTGCGACAACCCAGTGAAAACTTGTAAACCTTCGTAGAAAGTAAACTTCCACTTCCGTTTTTGTCAGTCTCTCATGAAACTTGAGCTACACTTTTAATGACAATAGCACTTCTGCAAGCACAGCTCCAAGTACTACCATATGCATGTTAATTACTGGTAAATAAATAGTTCAAGATGAAAAAAAAACACCGCGATAGATTTTAAGGGTCTTGACCACACAGAATTGCTACTTTAAATCGCCAAAAAAAGTCTGTATTTCATTTGTCAAAGGTAACATTCGCCGAAAAAACAAACAAAACAAAAACAGAACTTGCATTCTGAAATGAAAACCTAAAAGTCCGACGTCTAGTTATACGTTAAT
Source organism: Amblyomma americanum (assembly GCF_052857255.1). NCBI lineage: Eukaryota > Metazoa > Arthropoda > Arachnida > Ixodida > Ixodidae > Amblyomma > Amblyomma americanum. The sequence continues at coordinate 158,890,841 of NC_135499.1, read as the reverse complement.
ACACATGGATCACTGCGTTGATATTCACTTACGATTGCTAAATTATATATAATTGAATTTCTTCTTGATGCTGTTTTGGTTTCACCAACCGAATGATGACTGTTATGTGCAGTTGGTCCCTAGGTCACATGAGGCACGAAAAAAACTGGTATAACTGCTCATATGTCGTTTGTTGTTATTCCAGCTCTTGAAGCAGGCTGATTTAAATGTTTTAATGAATTAAAACTATGTGTCAGCATTTATATCGCAGGTTTTCTCATGTCTCATGTAATCTACAGATCAACTACATGTCGCAGCCATCATTCGGTTGATGAAACCAAAACTGAAATGGCATGACAGAAGAAATTCAAGTATAAATTATGGAGTGGTTGTAGGCAAATACCATGCGGTAATCCATGTATTCTGATGTCTAACGCATTATTGAAAAGAGAAAACAAACAACTAAAATTAAGCGTCTGTGGTTCTTTAACCTCGGCGTTTTTCATAGCCATCGAGAACCGTGGGATGTTGACAATTTCAAGTAGTTGCAATTGCTATATTCTTGGTTTGTAACATGGGAACTGTATCATCTTTACTCAACATCCTTAGCACTGATTTTGTTATATGTTACGCCATGAATATGATGATTAATATCCTTCTAGTCTGATTCAAAATTGGTGCTGTTATTTTATATTTCAGAACATAGTTGCATCGTTTGGCAAAATGGTAATGCTTGCTTCGTGTGAAAGGTCAAAAGCTTGTTTGTGGCAGCTGCTGAAGTTGAGCATGAACTTTCTGTTGGCATTAAGAGAACGGTGTGTGTATTCATTGTAAGATGGATCTATGGGGCCAGATGTTGGACTCAGTGGAGTTATGTAGGGCGGTGTATGTATCTATCTTGTTGGGGCTCTTAAGCCACCACTTTGGTGTTCTTAGATGCCATTATCACCATGCTGTAATGTGTACTTTGAAATTAGGAGAAGCTAAACATGCAGTTTAAACGTTAAAGTAGTTTTAGCTGTTTTAGGTGTATCAGTGCGACAAGAGAGGGGCGGCTGAGCAAAATTTACTTTGGCGTTGTTTGACAAAAATTAAAAGAAGTAGAGCAGTCTGACTGCAGAGTAGCATATAGCTAACTGTTCAGTGGATCTGGCATAACACGATGTCATAAACCGTTCGTGCATTTATGAAGGTAATGAAGCATCCCGGGTATTCATGGACACATGCAGCTTATCTGGCCTTTTCGTACAACTCTAAATGTCACGGGGAACTCAAAATGCGAAAGCTTTGCAGAGACTAGGAATGTGTTTTTGAATGTTGTAGAGGTGCTAAGCTACTCCCTGAGGACTTTCAACGGACAAGTTTTTGAAGGAATTACTTTTTAGCAGAATTAATATAATTATGCAAAAAAGCAAAGCTGTTGCTTGCACCTGCATTGTCAGAAATGCAGTAAATGGATTCTGATGCAAATGATGTAAATGGATTCTGATTGCAGTAATATTGAGGTTGGTAAATGAAATGAAGCACGCATTGCATGGCAGTAGCCATAATTTAGTCTAAATCTTATTGCTGGAAAAACTGTTAGGTGGGTGCGGCCACAACTGAGAGGCCAGTCTGACTTCCTTGTATGGCATGCATTGTTACTAGCACTGTTTGTTTAAGTACATTACTTATGTTACTACACCTCTCATTAATGCACCGGACACTGAGGATATCTAAGTAAAGAAAGTTGCTTCTGGTTTACATCTCCAAGAACAGCAAAACCCTTGGCTTTTGGTGTTGCTGTTCATTTGGCACATTGGAATATTGTGTTGATGCAAAATATCTGATCTTAAGTTTAATGTTGTGCTAAGTAATGAAATGAGACAAGATTTAGAGCCATTGGTGGTGGAGTTGCAGTATGCTAATTAAGAAAACTTGCCGGTTATGATATTTGAAGATATTCGTTTTAAGTGGTATTGTGCTCATTGATCTGGAAAGCTATATTGTATGTCAGGCTCTGTGCTCCAAACACCATTCTTTGCTTTCCTCTATGTTGCATTATATATTTTTCTTTTAAGTACCATAAAGAAAAAGGGGCCTTTTTCATACTAAATATTGCTGGCTTTTATGTAGCTTATCAATTCAGAACTGAAACAGTTGTAAATGGGCTTGTATTATGCCTGTGTGTATTGGTTCTTCATTTCCGAGCTTGGATTTGTGCTATTAGACACCACTGTAAGCAGTATGTTCTCTTTTTAAAGTCTGTTTCACACAGCGATTTCGTACATCGATTTCTGGAAGTGTGGTAACTTCAGTTCTCAATTTTGCATTTAGCATTTTGCACTGAACAGTTGCCACCGCGTATTAGTTTCGTCGAAGAATGAAAGCTAGTACACATACTGGTTAATGTTAAAATTATTTTTAAAAACAAATATTTTGTCAAGAAAAAAACTGAAACCATTCCTCGTAAGTGCATGTACAGAAGTATAGGCAACACTTCACCTGTCGCAAATCTGCGTGGTGATTTTGTGCCCCAAAACATTTTAAAAAATCACATACACGGAGTTATGCGGTCCTTTCCTTGTGCATGCGATGTTGCTTGAGTGCATTTGGAAAGAAACTTGTTCATGTGAAGTAGGCATTTTAGGTGCCTTTAGAGTGTTTATTCTGTCTTTCACAGAGAGCCATCTTTCATTTGTTCGACAGAACAGTCCTAAGGAAAAGCAGCTCTTTCTTTTCTTGTTATTTTCGGAGTCGTGCAGACGTCTGCTCCTCCTTGGCCTGTGCGCTCGTCAAACCACCACTCTTCGGTTAGCAGGCAGTTTCTTGGCTAACAGCTAGTAGAAGTGCATACTTAAGGTAGTATTGCGGTCCTTTGTGCAGAGGTTTTGCTATGGTTTTCAGAGATTCTCTTGGTTTGTGCTGCATCGTGCGGCGAATTTTCTGTATTTCAATTCCATGCGTTTTGCCTCCGTTCGAGGCTTCCTTAATTTGGTGACTTAGATTTCTCAGAAGAAGAATGAAATATAATAAAAGGTAAATCAGCATTATTGAAAACTTGCATTTGTGAAATTAATTTAGCGTTTTGCTCTTGATGGCAGGATCTCTAAGTTGCAGGCTTGTCGTGTCTAGCTACTCGTGAAAATGAAGATGAATTTTTCATTGCATACACGTCTGGGTAACATTTTTTGGGCTTTGCTTTGAAAAGTAAGCTCAATTTGGATTGCTGTTCCTTGACGCCTGGCAGCGTAAACTATCTCTGTCATTGACCGCAGGATGTTGTGCCTCTCTTGTATGCTCGAAAAATTTGAAGGGCGAGGGAAATTTATACCTCTACTTCGTCTAGAGTTCAATAACTTCTGAAATGGGCCCTTCCTTAACCTGTGCAAGGGACACTAGTTTTGAGGTTACTGCAAAGCATCATAAAATGTCCTTTTATTTGCTGCATTTAGCAGATATTGATGGTTCATCCTAATTTTGTTCGCTGTTAGATGGATCAGCATCTTTGGTGTATGTTAGGGTTATAAACAAGAATGTAATTTGGACCTTCCCCTTCTTTTGAGACATCCTATGGGCATTTTCTTACCACACCATTTTATGTTCATCCTGGAGGTATATATCGCTAGGTCTGTCTCTGTTAGCCAGCATTGTGTTTTATGAGCACTAATTGCGTTGTCTGACAAAAATTGTCATGGGAATTTTGACAGACACATCCTCAACTTTACGTTCTCGTTATGGGGAATGTTGTTCTTGTTGCGTTCTTCTTGCTACGTGAACGTCATTTTAAAATTTTTTTCTTACAACTCAAACATCACTAAAGATTTCCAGAAAGGTCACATCAAGTGTGACGAGCATACCAGAGAGGTTAGGCCTATTGTGTTCGCTTTTGAAGGAATAGGAGGGCACTGTCGTCATGGACCTTCTTGCTATTTGCCCACGTGTCGCTGCGAAAAGCATGCTCCACTGACTAATTATCCTGGTTCACAGGTAATGTTTGCAACTTAATTATTGCATTTGTTATGCAGGCAAGGTTAGATAATGTTGAGCAGAACTGTTAGCATGGTTGGCACAAAATCTAGCAGTATTCCTTGGTTGCCAAGCCACACCTACGTATGTTGCTATGCCTTTGCTTTTTCTTTTGTCATGAAATTTACAGGAATTTTGCATAATTTTTTTTGAAGCACCTGTTTGCAGCCATTGCAAGGGGATTATGTTAATAAATATTATGTTAATAAATATTATTAGGTCATTGTTATGGTCTTCACTGGCAATGGGGGGTATGGTTGGGCTTGGGTTAGGTTGGGTTGGGTTAGGTTAGGTTGGGTTAGGTTAGGTTACGTTGGGTTAGGTTAGGTTAGGTTTGATAGGTTAGGTTAGGTATGACGACTTTTTTTTACTTTTTTTTCATGCTTCCCAGCTGTTTCATGCTTTCCAATGTGTTTGGTGCATCATAGCCTTTGTTGCTTTTGCAACATAAAACTCTATATAACTAACTTCCCAGCTGTGTTATTTTAAATGACAAGCAAGGTAAACACATAGTGCACTCTATGGAGTTGTTTGATAGTGCCTTTAAGTGCTTATTTTCGACATTAGGGCTCCATTTGACTTTAGTGCTCTCAAGAAATGTTGCGTTTTGGGGATGGTCTTTTTCTTACACGCACTTTCGGTGCCTGAAAATGGTGTGATTTGGCAGTCTAAGTGTTCTTAGCAGTACAGCTCAAGGACTGATTTAGAGTCCTCAAGCTGCCTAGGAGGACAGTAAAAAGTATGCCTGCCATGCCAATTTATGTGAGGTTCCGGTCACTGCAAGCATTCCTTGGGAAAGAGTGGAAAAGGCAGCATTAGAACAGTTATCATGTAAATACCGCTGAAGTGGGATGCCTGAACTGATGCTGATGAAAATCAAAGCACCTGTTGACCCTTGCATATTGGTCATTAATGAAGTAGTGGATAGATTGCCCCCTTCAGTGGGCAGGTTCTCACAGTTAAGAAGAGAAAGCTTTCTTTTGTGCCGTAGAAACCTGCAGGGAGGGCAAATGCAGAAATGATACTGTGCTTTGTCACCTAACCTTTGAAAGTGCTGCTTGCTTGTGGAGTGGTCTCCATATTCACAAGGCTGCTGGCTTTGCATAGGCCTTATAGCCGTAGGTGTTGCACATTACATGTCCATGTACGTTGTTCATGAGGAGGTAGAAAAAAGGCTTAATCATTCTACTTGAGTTAACTTACTGGTGCATTATAGGTGCTTTGTTGCGTTTTTCTCGTTCAAGGAGCAGCTGCCAAAGTTACTTTTCCCCTCACACACATTGTGATGGGCTGTAAACATTGCCAGAAGCAATTGGGTACAATGAGAAACCCTCATCTCATGGAAGAACGTTTGTAAACAGCTCTACAGGAGAATGAAGTGTTTTGGTCAGGAAGACAGGCTGCTGTTCCCTGAAGTAGGTGGCAAGGAGACCTTATGTGATTGTGTGCAAATTTAACATTCCTTTGGGGCACCATTAAGAACTCAACTATCACACTAAGGATATTGGATACAGTTTGGGTGGGCAGGAATTGATTGTGGCAGTGTTCAAAGAGCCAGCAGCTGCGAAAATGCTTGCAAAATTGAGGTCTTGTGAAAAAGAGCCATGTATTGTTTTTTTTTTCTTTCATTTCCATCCAAGTGTATTTTGAATGGTATTGTCCATGAATGCCCTGGGCCATTGTAGTCTAGGCACCTGACAGACATATACTGCTACATATACATATACTATACTATACTATACGCCACCGCGGTGGCCGAGTGGTTATGGCGCTCGGCTGCTGGCCCGGAAGACGCGGGTTTGATCCCGGCCCCGGCGGTAGAATTTCGATGGAGGCGAAATTCTAGAGGCCCGTGTACTGTGCAATGTCAGTGCACGTTAACTCTTTCCTGCCCACGCCTATGCCCATCGATAGCCCGCTATCGATGGTTGCAAGTTCGTATTTACGCGCTTTCGAAGCGTTTACGGACATGCTGCGCCATCTAGTAAGTAATAAAGGAACTATTCTTTCAGTTTCGGTTTTTTGTTTCACGTTTTCGCCGCGCGGGGGTTTTAAACGACATTTCGAAGTTAGGTGACGCTCCCTCGTTGTGTCCGTGATGGCGTCGACATCGCGCGCTTCTGCTCCGCGCAAACGTCGCGCTTCCATCGATCCCGATGCATCTGCGAGCGATGTTTTTGAAGATGAAAGCAGCAGCGACTCGGAGGACAACTTCAGTTCGTCGGATTTTAGTACTGAAAGCGAGAGTGCGTTGATCCAGCCCGGAACGGCCGCAGGCATCCGTCGGTAAGTTTCGGTTTCTCTGAATCGTTTCGCTGCGCTCCCACGCTGATCTGTAGATATCCTCCGTGTGCTGAAGGTCAGATTTCTTATCTGCAGGGTGGCAACGTCTTTCGGGAGGGACCATTTGCCGGCGGCTGCGCAGGGTGTCGTGTTTTCTCCTGCACGACGGCCAGGCCTCGACCTCGGCATCGCGCTCCGGAGTGGCGCTAGGCGGTTCTCCAGAGCCGTTGATTTCTTTTTTCTTTTTTTCACTGGTGAAATCATCCGAGAGATATGCGACAATACAAATAAATATGCCTGGATGCATATTCTTGAAAAACCAACTTACGGTGAGAGAGATGGGTCCTGGAGAGAAGTGACACCGGATGAAATGCAGAAGTTCATCGGACTGCTAATCTACATGGGTATCGTGCAAGTCCCACGTCTGCACTCATATTGGAACACGGGGAGATTGTTCGCAGGCCTTGTACCACCGAAAGTGATGCCGAGAAGGCGATTCAAGGCATTACTGGCATTCTTGAGTGTGACGGACCCAGAGAAGACCACTGCCGCAACCCACGGGAAGCTTCACCGCGTATCTTCTCTGCTAAAACACATGAACGTTTCGTCTCCGCAGTTCTTTCAGCCGCATCGGTACCTGTCCGTTGACGAGAGGATGGTGAAGTCGAAAGGTCGTTCTGGAATTCGGCAGTATATGAGGGATAAAGTAATAAAATGGGGGTATAAATTGTGGGTTCTGGCTGATTCAAAAACTGGCTACACGGTTCAATTCAATGTGTATACCGGAAAGCGAGAAGCGCCCAGTGCACGTGGTTTGGCATTTGATGTTGTGACGCGGCTGTGTGAGAACTACCTTGATCAGGGATACTTAATTTTTTTGGACAACTTTTACACATCAACATCTTTGTTCATCCATCTACTGGAATTCAAGACACTAGCTTGCGGAACGACCCGAAAAGACCGCCGCGGTTTTCCCAGCGAACTAAAGGACACAAAATGGGAAAAAAAAGCAGGAAGAGGAGATGTTCGATGGCTGCGGGACAAGGACGTATTGTATCTGCAATGGAAGGATAAGCGGGTTGTCCACATGATGTCGACAGCCCACACCGCTAACGACTATGTTATTGCGAAACGAAGAAAAAAAGTCGAGAACAAATGGACCGAAGTCTCAATCAGAAAGCCGCAACTCATAGACGACTACAATGTGGGCATGCTGGGAGTCGACAAATCTGACCAGCTTATCGGATCCTACAACGTCCTCATGAAGTGCGTGCGCTGGTGGAAGACCCTGTTCTTCCATTGTATAGACATTGCTGTAGTCAACAGTTTTATACTGTTTGATGAGCACCGCCGACAGCATCCAGAGGTGGCAGAACTGTCAAGAATCTCGCGCTTCGACCAGTTCGCCTTCAGACTAGAACTGACTGAGCAGCTGCTGGGATTTGATGAGCGACCTTCTGTAAACCCCGCCGTTCCTCCAGTTGTTCCACCAGGTGGTGCACCCCAAGGTCTTCAGCACAAGCCAAAAAAAATGGAGCGTTATAGGAACTGTAAGTTGTGCTATGAAGACAGAAAAGTTGAACAGAAAACAAATGTCTTCTGTGAGACCTGTGCTATCAATTTGTGTTTCACTACGTCGAGAAACTGTTTTGCCCGTTGGCATGACACGCACCATGCCTAACGTTTTTTTTTCCGCCTCAATAAGTTCTGGACATAGAAAGCTGAAATTTTGTGAAACATTGTACAGATGTATCCTCAACAAAATGTATATACTGAAATTTTTTTATATTTTGTGTGTGTAAAAAAATGTTGATGTTTTTGTATATTTTGTCCAGTGTTGTTTGAAATTTTTGTGCAATTTTGTTTTTCAAAATTTTCTCCAATTAACATGTTCATTGAGACTAACACCATTAAAAAGACAATTTCCTCTTCTCAACAATGATACTATTTCCTTGAGTATCAAGCATGTTTTGTTGAAGGAACAAAAATATTTCCTATACCACCCAAAAACCACTACTTTTCCCATGGGCAGGAAAGTGTTAAGGAACCCCAGGTGGTCGAAATTCCCGGAGCCCTTCACTACGGCGTCTCTCATAGCCTGAGTCGCTTTGGGACATTAAACCCCCATAAACCAAACCAAACCTGAACACTGATGAAGTTTGAGAATGTTTCTGTGAGAAATTTCTGACAGCGGGACTCCAGCACCCTTAAGCTTCTCAAGAGCGAGGACGAGAGTCCCTCTTTTTTGAGAGATTTGCGGCATTAGTGGTGCAAGACAAGCCACACTGCATGGCCCAGAAGCAAGCACACTGGGCTGTATATATACACTGACAAAGGCTGCACATATGAGAGCCTGTTCTGAAGCTGCGCTGCGGAAAGAATGATTTTATATTTTAATTTACAAATTGCCTTTACCTGCAAAAGTCTTGGCTGAAATTTGAAATTACGTGCTTCAGTTTTGGTCATATGCTGGAGTTCTCACTCTTTTTTCATTGGTGTAATGAATGAATGAATAAACAGTTTTACTATAAAATGGCCATTTCCGACATATTTATTTTAGCAGCGCAGGGAGGCTTGCTGAAAGATAAATTCATGAAAAAGCCAGCCCTAACAGTGAAAAAGCCTAAAATTTCTGCGGTCATATGTGTGTGATTTACTGCACACGTATGCATATTTGGCGTAATTTTACCATCGTTAGATATTCAGCAGTAATCTAAATTGGCATAAATGTAATTATGCTGTAATTATCCTTTTTTAATCATCATCAGCCTGACTACGTCCACTGCAAGGCAAAGGCCTCTCGCTTAACCCTGTCCTTTGCCAGCTGTGTCCACCGTATGCCCGTAAACATCTTAATCTCATCCGCCCACCTAACTTTCTGCCGCCCCCTGCTACGCTTGCCTTCTTTTGGAATCCACTCCGTTACCCTTAAGGACCACCGGTTATGTTGCCTTCGCATTACATGCCCTGCCCAAGCCCATTTCTTCCTCTTGATTTCGACTAAGATATGTCATTAACCCGTTTCTGTTCCCTCACCCACTCCGCCCGCTTCCGGTCTCTTAATGTTACACCTGTCATTTTTCTTTCCATAGCTCGCTACAATGAAGGGACCATTAGTGGTGAGATCCCAGGGTTTCATAACTTTCATTCGATGTTTTTAATGTCTGGGCAGTACAGGGTTAGTGTGGCGTTTTACCTCATAGTTCTGAGCTGCCTGCCTTGTAGCTGTCTCGCAGGGATGTGACTGCTGCCCTAATCTCATCAAACTCTGCTAAAAGGCGGATCCTGCTACATGCTGCTTTACTGTGATAAAATACGAGTAGTCTGCGCCCAAAACGGCACATGGAGTAGTACAGTAAACATCGTCTCGTCAAGCACTGTGGTCTTCATTTTGTGTGTCAGGCGGCACAACCAGCAAACATAATGCTTGTCTAGAACATCCAACCTATTAGTATGAGGTTGGACACCACGTTGATTGCGTCTCTTGTCTGTCTGCGTCATGAAGAAGAGATAAGCTACACGCCGGCATCTTATACCCCTGTCAAGCGCGCAAAATAAAGTGCACTTGCGAACCATGTCACCTGCTAAAAGTGCACTGTAGCAGAGCTAAACGGCGTTAACATAAGTGCACTCGCCAAAGTGCGCACTCAGGTCGGAGCGCAATCACAGAACACACTTTGAGCATCTATGCTTTGAGAGCCAAGTGCATAGCCTTGAAGGCAGTGATTTTTTGGGGGCATAAAATGTAATATGTAACAAAATGCGCATACAAGTTGATTTTACCTGCTACATATATTTTTTATTTGCGAAGTGGTTTTATGATAGCGACCAGCAAAACAGCACATCACTGAAACGCGCTGTAGTCTGCCATGATGTTTGTTGTCCGGATTCTGGATGTGCTAGGAACTTGTCTCGACTTACTACACTATTACCGTAAAGCAAATATAATGCAGTCATGGCCAAAAATTAATTCATGTTGATTTTTTATGTGCTTTACTGCTCTAAACCAGCATTTTTCTTAAGGTTGCGCTTACAAATCGGCATTTCGAAAAGTTTTGTTTTTAGCCAGCTGCCATTTTTATATCTACGAGTGTACTATGAGCACCGCGTAGCGTAAAGTGCACTTGAGGGACTGACTAGCATTTCCTGTAAGTGCATTTTGTTTTGCGCACTTGACAGGGGTATTACTGTGATCATCCCGAGGTGTGAAGGGCAGGCCACAAACACACGCGTTACGAACATTTGCAAGGGGCTTCGGAGTTGGGTTTTGTGTCTGCTTGGCAGAGGTGGGAGTCAGCAGGCTACTGTGAAATTTTCGGTTGGTGTTGGTGTTCGCTTTTTTTTGCTGTGCCGAAAATGGGTGATAGCACTTGTTGAATGCTTCAGAAATTATGGATGTGTTTGTGCACTGAAACTGACACTGTTTCTCTTTCTTTTTTTGATATGCTCTTCAGAGCAGTGCAGAAGTTGTGCTCATGTTTGGTAATACTTTGTCTTATTTTTATGATTCTCCAAGCCACAGAAAGGGCAGGCATATTGATGATTGGTTGAAACGGAATTGGCCAGGAAAACAACGGGATGTGTGCATGCAAAAAAAATAGTGACTTGGAGGGGGGGAGGGGGGGCTCGTGTACTAGAGACTGCACACACATGTACACTTATGCACAAATGCTTTCATACATGCACACAAACGTACACATGTACACCTTTTTTTTTTACTGGATGCAGTTTTCTTTCCTTTAAAGGCTCTGGAAGATACTTTGGTGTGATCTGCAGAGATGGATTGTATGGCAGGGCTGACACTTGCTGATAATGTACAATTATCCGATTAACTAAAATCAGGTAGTTAACTTTATATATTTATATAGCGTATAGGTCATAAGAAATAACCACGAGGTATATGCATATTTTAATTGTTTTTCAGCGTGTATCAGTCTGTTATGTGTGCATATACTTAATAATAATGTGTGCACACGTAATAATACACATGCACACACCTGCTTCAAATGCTCATTTAGCTGCTTCAGAATGCAATTCTGGCTGCTCCAAAGTTACTTAGGCCAATCACTTCACTGATCTTGTGATGCTGTGAACCTCTTGATGGACTCTTAATAGCCATCCTAAAGCAGTTGTATGCAACTGCATTTGATGATTGCTGTGAGCCTTGGCATGTGCCAGTTTAGATGTATCAGCTGTTATAGAACTCTGTGACCAAATGTTTTGAAATTGAACGTATTAGTTTACCTCTCGTCTAATTAGTCAGGGGTGTGTCAGAATCTGTCTACTTTCGGAGACTAGTATAAAAATATTGGCATATTCCGACAAATCTTGCCCATGGCGGCAATAACGAAGGCAGAACGCACTGTTTGGGTAGAAATTTATATTTTATAATATGGTATACACCTCAAGTGAATATGTACTGCATTCCATGACTAGGCCCCACCACCATACAGAGTCATCTTTATTTATATAAATTTCAGGCAGCATACTTCTTGCTGTTTCTGTAAATTGCAGTGACTTTTATTTTAAAAAATTACAGGATTGCACTTAAGTCTGCTTAAGAGTGAAAATGTAAAAAAGCCTTTCTCTTTCCTCTCTTTCTCCCTCAATTTTACATCTTTAAATTTTTAATTTTCGCCCCGCCGCGGTGGCTCAGTGGTTAGGGCGCTCGACTACTGATCCGGAGTTCCCGGGTTCGAACCCGACTGCGGCGGCTGCGTTTTTATGGAGGAAAAACGCTAAGGCGCCCGTGTGCTGTGCGATGTCAGTGCACGTTAAAGATCCCCAGGTGGTCGAAATTATTCCGGAGCCCTCCACTACGGCACCTATCTCTTCCTTTCTTCTTTCACTCCCTCCTTTATCCCTTCCCTTACGGCGCGGTTCAGGTGTCCAAAGATATATGAGACAGATACTGCGCCATTTCCTTCCCCCCCCCCCCCCCCCCAAAAAAACCAATTATATAATTTTAATTTTCTATTACTTCAGATTTTGTTTTTATATTTTGTTTTTATTCTTTTCATTATTTATTTATTTACACTAAGTAAGCCTTCTAAGCATTTACATCATTTTTCATCGAATCAGTCACCCTGCTTCGAACACAGCACTTATGTTCATTCATTCAGTTTAATTAATTAACTAATTGCAATTCATCAACCGTTTTCCCATTTCAAAATATCTACTCATGCACTACCTAACACAATCAAACTTTTGCACATTTATCACCACAGAACGACATAATCGTGTGGACAAAATTTGCAGACACTTTTTGCTGATGCGACAACCATATAATGCTTTCGCATTAAAGATTGCTTGATCATCTTTTAAAATGTAAAAAAAATAAATCGCACTACTGACGCCAACGTCCTATTTGAATCGGCCCTGCCATGGCCAGCGCAGCTACCAGTAAAAGCAGTTGCTGGCATCTATGGTAGATATCGGAAGTGTTATTTTATTGATAGTATTATTAAAACCACATTAGTGCTCTGAAGTGTATCAATAAAACGATGCATCTTGGTTTATGTAACTCTCGTTATTGCCACTGCCTTTGCGACGTGGCATGCATCGTGTCCATAGAATTGCATAGTAACTGTACTGACTGCATTTTATGCCTGATGTCAGGGTTCGCAAACACCGTACCATGAAAAAGCAAGACTGCCATATTAAAAAATTAAGTTTATTTTGTATTTGTTTATTTGGGTAAGGAGCTTTTGAATGCACAAAAAAAATTGACCGACGATTACAGAACTTTATAATGTGAAATTTGAGTGCATCTGGATTTTTCGATATATTTAAGCAGAAAAACTTGGCCAACACTTTAGCTACCATTAAGACTGCAATGCGAAGCATTGCCACCTTGTCGTATAAGACTTCTAAACTATCGCACTGAATGATTGCTCCTCAGTGGTGTAGAGCTGCGCGCTGAAGACCTTGACCAGTTGTGGCATCCTCTCCTGCGTTTGCTGCTTCTTGCGAGAACGCATTGCAAAGTGCAGTGCTTGTCATATTGCTTCAAGGAGTAATGCTGAAGCCATAAAGGACGCATCTTCATTTGGAACGGGCTACGAGGTGCATGGCCTGCACATTCAGAGCAGCATGTGCCCGTTCCTATGGTAAACAGCAAGGGCTGCATAAATGTCCTTCATAGATGCCCATGTATGTGCTGGTTGACAGTTTGATTGCAGATTCAAGGCCGACTCAAGTTGCTACTTGCAGCTTTGTGGTAGATCTTGCCGATTCAAAGATAATCAGTCACATACCTTCATGACAATTTGTGGGGGCCCTCAGTCGTTTCGCAAGAAATCTCCTCACTTGGGCAAGGCAGTGCGTCATTTTTCACGAATCCTCCAGTGTGTGCCGCCGGCGAGGTTGGGGGGGGGGGGGGGGGGGGGGTATCTGCCTGTTACTGCATCCATTGCAGTCGCTCTTGCACAGGTGGTTGCAGTGCTTGATGTAAGCATGACTGCTATCTGTAAACACATTTGGGAAGCCATTATGCAACAGCCGGTGCAAAATGAGCGCGACCTCTCGTTTGTTCCAGTTGTACCCCTCTCCACTTTACACTTTTCTCTCTTCCACCACTACCCCCTCCTTCACCTTTTCATTCTCACCCTACTTTCATTCTTTGCCATGCTCTTCACTTTGCCATAGCTCTGCTGGTCATATCATCGACTACATGCAGGTCACGTACAGCTGTCTGAGAGCTGTGCTGTGAAAAATAAAATCTTGATAAATTTCGGTAGACTGTCCGTTTAAGCCAGCTGGCTTTGTTGCTTTGCGAGTTAACTTTGCATGATGCCTGTTTAGAAGTGCCAGCAAATCATTACAGCCCCAACTTGTGGGATGTTGTGTCAGTTGATGATTTAGCACTATGAATGTAGACTTCTGGGTCACCATTGTTTAGTGTAAGCTTCCCGGGATGGCTGTAGTCATGTGCAGATTGTTTGATGTTCCATGGTGACATCATGGCTGTGCATACTGTGTATGTTGCAGAGGCGGGATGCGTAGCTGGTTGAGTGGCGCCCAATGAAAGACCCTCCCCCGGGGGCCTGCTGTGCGTCGTCGGCGGTGGATGGCCAGCCGGGCGGTGGCCACCAGGGGGCCTTGACCGGGGCGGCAGCGCCCTCTGGCGGCGGCTTCGATGACGACTACAACGAGTGGGAGTTGGGCATCGGGGACCTCATCATCGACCTGGACGCTGACATAGAGAAGAGCAACGACCCCATGGCCTCCTCCTCGGCCGCGGCCTCCCCGCCCGTCGAGCACCAGGTAGGTGAGCGTGTCATTAGGGCAAGCCGTTCAACGGCACGGCATTGTTCAGCTTCGGTTGGCACACAGACAACATTTCGACAACAAAGCAGAGTATCTCATTCAGCTGTCTATCCAGAATGTTCTGTTGACACTTTCTTGAGGGCATGAGCACGTTCACATCCACCACATCTCGTGCAAATGAGGTGTTGGTAGGCAGTACCTAGTGGCTTGCCTACTGCAAGGTATAGGCTAATCACCTGTCTATGCTTAGCTTATACAGCATTGCCCAAAAGGTGAGTGTAACCAGCTAGTTTTTTCAGGTTTGCTGGAGAGACAAAACAAGGCAGATATGTTGTATTGGTGGAGGAAGGTGTGGAGGGGGGTCCACATTTATTGGAGGTCCCGGTAGCCGCAGCTGGTGAGCCGGTGGAGCGGGCTGTTGGCGTTGCTGGCCAGGCTGGCTGATGAGAGCGTTCTCTGCTGCACGAGCGAGAGCTTCTGGTCTCACAAGGCAGGTCGCGCTAACTTCATCAGTGCTGCTGGCGATACTCCCCCCCTAGCGCGGTGCGCGATAAAGGAAAAAAAAATGGTATGTACAAGTTTGTACAGGTGGGTCAAGTCCAGGACACAGGTTCGTGAAGGCTGCTGGGTGGGTGACACAAACTCAGGCGGTCGAGCCTGGCTGCTGCGCAAAGGGCGAGGAAAGCCAAAGGATGAGGATGATGACGTAAGGAACAGGCGGGAGAAGTCGAGGAAATGGAGGTGAGCTAGACGTGCTGCAGTGAGAAGGTCTACTGGTGGGGCCGCCAGTTGGGTTGAAGTGGGCTGGAAAATGCCATTGCAGAAATGCACCCGCGGCGGGAGTTACGGGCGATATGGGCTTTGCGCTGCCCCAGCGGGTACAGACGAAGCGATGGCATGTGAAAACCGCTGCCATAGAAGAGGAGGGGATGCCTCAGCCGCTGGCGACGGTGAAACGACGGCACACAACACCGGGCTGGAGGTCTGCTGTATGGGACTCTGGCTACCGTGTAGGGAAGTTGTCGAAGTGGTTGACGAGGTGGAGCGGCTTTATTTAAAAACGAGCTCACTGTGGCAGTGGGACTGGTGGCTGGGGGCACAAGAAGCAAGTCCGGGGAGGAGTTGTTGGAATGGGAAGGATACAGTAGGGCTGTCTCGTCTTGTCACGGAGGCACAGGCTCTGATGAAGGCGCCAGGTGGGCAGGGATGTGTGGCAGGCGTTGCGGGTGGCGCGTTAGGCGCTACAAGGCCCTGGGGTGGCGTGCATGCGTGCCTCGCGACAGGAAAGACTGTTGTGCTCACTGTGGTTGGGCTTGAGGGAGCAGGCGAACTTGGGACTAGAAGCGAGTCTGGGCCCATGTCGAGAGAGTGTGCTGCCGGTGATAGCCCAAGGGCAGGCGCCACTGCTGGGAAGCAGGGCTGGACAGGAGGTGCCGTAGGGCGGGAGATCACAGGTGGATGTCCGTCCATAGGGGTCGGTGAAGCAAACTTGAGAGAGATCGGGGTGTAGTTTGAAGCAGCTGGTCGAGAAGGTTGGCAAGAAACTGGCACATCCTCGCGTGGCACTTGCCGAACCGTGGATGGGAGCCCATACGGTGGCGACAATAGTGGAAAGACCGATGTGGGGAGGGGCGCTGATGTAGGAGTGGGTGGAGGGAAAGCCTAATCAGCTTGGTTCGGGAATGCGGCCAGGTGTCGGGAGTAGGGTGGCACCACAGCTTTCAAGTCTAGAACAGGAGCGCAGAGAGTCGGCGGCAGCTCCAAGCCAAAATACGCTGTCAGGCCCCTCTTGAAATCGGCGTATATGTCTGGGCCGGGAGGCGGCAACCGCAGCTGTGCCAGGAGACCGGGTGGGAGTTTGCGGCTGGCGTGCTGACAGCGCAGTAACTGGCTGGACACGTTGTTGACATGAAAGTGCAAGTCCAGCAGTGCCGGCCACAAAACGGGGTCTCTGGCATAAAAAGCGGGCAGGCCGGGCAGCTGAGGGAGGAAGGAGCGCTGGTAGTACTGAAGGAGCTCACCGGATGCGGTGGTAGGCGCGTACATGGCGCTGAAAAGCTGCCGAAAGCCAGGTGCGAACAGCGGGCTTGCAGCGGCAAGGCTAAGTGGAGGGACAGGGCGGGTAGGAGCGCAGAGCTGGTGGGAGTGGCGTTGCGTGCGTCGGGGCTGTCGTCCGGTGTCACCAGATGTGGTGGTAGGTCCACATTTATTGGAGGTCTCGGTAGCTGCGGCTGGTGAGCCGGTGGAGTGGGCTGTCGACATTGCTGGCCAGGCTGGTTGATGAGAGCGTTCTCTGCAGCACGAGCGAGAGCTTCTCGTCTCACGAGGCAGGTCGCGCCAACTTCATCTTCATCAGCGCCGCTACAAAGTCATGTTTGATTGTGCAGCTTAGCTTGGCTAGTCTGTGGTTCAGTCTCCTGCCTATTGCACATCTCCTTTGTTCCAGGCAACCGTGGACAAGGGTCTTAAGATGAAGATCAAGCGCAAGAACCTGGCCAAGCACGAGATAGTAAAGGCGCAAGACACTGGTGCATCTCCACCACCTCTGGCACCACTGCCAAGCACTAAGCACTCATCATTGTCCGTGTCGTCGTCATCGTCGTCATCCAAAAGCAGCAGCCGCAGTGGATCTCACAAGAAGAAGCGGATTGAGAACGGGGCCTCACCCCCACGCCTCCAGTGTTCTCTGGGAGCTCCTCTCCCTCCCCCCGCTCCTCCTCCTCCGCCACCATCTTTGTCCCCTCCCC
This sequence comes from Amblyomma americanum, assembly GCF_052857255.1. Classification (NCBI taxonomy): domain Eukaryota; kingdom Metazoa; phylum Arthropoda; class Arachnida; order Ixodida; family Ixodidae; genus Amblyomma; species Amblyomma americanum. The sequence goes on along the minus strand of NC_135499.1, from coordinate 158,873,556 downwards.
CTCCCCCTGCTGTTCCCCCACCCCAGGCACCCCCTGCTGCTGCTGTGCCCCTTGCCCCCATGGAGCAGACTGCTGCCAACGGCGTGCCCTCTTCGCCCTCGGAGGAAAGCAGTGCTCCGGCTTCCGCAGCCCTGCCAGCACCAGAGGAAGCTGCTGCTGATGCAACAAAACGAGCCATGAAGGTTTGGTTTCTGCCATGGGCAGTTCCTTCTGGCCCTTGCATCTGACTCCTTGCTAGGGGGTGGTGAGACTTAGCAGAGTCCCTACAAATATGGCAGTGCACATTTGACTTGTATAAGGCAGGGAAGGTATGGAAATATGTGATGCCACTTGTGAAAAATTGTCATACCTACTGCATATGTTGATTCTTATGAAGACAGCAGTCGCACCTCCACAACCCTGCATGGAAGCAGGGTGGAGTCGCAGCATATTTTTCGAAATATAAGAGGATGTGCAGTAAATAACTATAGAAATCTGTAGTATGTTGTGGCTGTTGTGCAGCTAAAGCGCATAATACCCCTCAGCACAGTGGCATTGCATCTTGCAGTTGCATGGTAAGGGCTTTGTGCAAGTTGGGGAGTTTCTCCACTCTTGTGCTCACGTTTGTTTTATGTAGATGAAAACACCATATACACAGGAGTCCTGTTATCTCTGAAAGTGCAGGCAGTGCTATCTAATCTATTGCTTGCAAAATAAAGAGCAATTCTAGGCTACCATGCTGCAAAGTGTGATGCTTGGAAACCTAAAAGCATTCAGCTGGGGATTTTGATGCTCAACCGTGTTATGACATCGCTCAGTGCCCTGCGCTTAGCTTGTAGCATTGTGTAGTGTGGCAGCCTAAAACTCACTGCTTCGCAGAGCCTGCAACAAATGGTGCCACTTGTGTGAGGTATGGTGGCGATACGCTTTGCGTTATAGTAGTCATCTAATGATGCACCCATTGTCTTTTGCTCACTCATCATGCCACTTGTAGGTACATTTTTGGCTGTGTGATGTTGAGTTGACTGCACCTTGTTTGGGCAATGCCGTACTTCCAGGCGGAGTGCCCTGACAGTCCTGCAAAGGTTGTGGCGGCAAGTACCAGTGTAGAGCGAAAGGACAGTGGTGTGCTGTGCACGTCGGTGGGCACCATCACGGAGCCCGATTGTCTAGGGCCTTGTGAGCCAGGCACCAGTGTCACCCTCGAGGGCATTGTCTGGCAGGAGACGGAAGGCGGTAAGCTCATCCTTTCTTATGCAGTCCATTTAATATCCCTGTCAAGGGTACAAGTTAAATGTGTTAACAACGAGTGTCACTCACTGTAAGTGTGTTGGCAAAGCTACACGGCCCAAGTGGATGTCGCCCACAGAATAGGGCACTGCTCTCTGAATGTGTTGCATCGCTGGCAGTGATTTCAAATGCAGATAATGTAATGTGCGAAAAAAAGGGGGACTCGCAAGTTTATTTCACTTCCTTTAACACATTTTATTTTTAAATTTCTAAATTTCATTGAGTGTCACTCACGGTAAGCGTGTTGGTAAAGCCACACGGTGCAGATGGATGTCGCTCACAGAATAGTGCACTGCTCTCTGCACGTGTTGCATCGCTGGCAGTGATTTCAAATACAAATAATGTAATGTGCAAAAAAAAAAAGGCGGTGGTTTAGCTCTGGTTAAATCTGGAGTGACGCGATAGCTACAGCTGGCCGAGTGGGATCTGGTCACGTGACCAACCACGCGATCAGCCACGGCGCCGCGCCGACGGCAGCTGCTCCGCACCACGTGACAGCGTGAGCGTGGCGGCGTAGCCACGCTGAAGGCTCGAAGTGCTACCGTAATGTAGCTGTTGCTACAAAAGGGGGGCTCGCAAGTTTATTTTACTTCCTTTAACACTTTTTTTTTTCATTGTTACAGCATCAAGCAAAACAACCAAGAAACGAGATCAGGTGCAGCTTCTCTGCATGCCACCATGTTGTTTGTTGTCAGAATTGTCAGTGGGCAAGAAACTCTTCTTGGTTTACCTTAATAGCATAAACCTTTCATTTTTTTGTTGATAAAAATTATTTCAGTTTGTTTTTATTTGTGAGACTGCTCCAAACAATTAATTTTCAGAAGGTGTTGTTTTCTCATCCACTTTTTCAATAATCTTACTTGTTGTTTGTTGCCTTTTTTGTTACCACGGGTGACAGTCTGCTTTCCTATTTAGCACTATGTAGCCTAAAGTTCCACTTGAGATACCAAAGTGCACTCCCTGTAAGTGCACTAGACTTGCATGCTTGACAGGGGCATAGAGTTGAAGCCTAGATGTTTACTCTGTTGCGCAACACTGCGTGAAATCACTAAGAAGATGGCAGTGAAAGATGTAGAAATGCTTTGTTTCATATTCAGTCCATTTCCCAGGTTGCCAAGCCTTGCATGCCTGCGCTGGCTGCCACATACCTTTAGTGCTTTGAATGTTCGCATTATTTTCTATTGGTATAAATTATTTCGTGTCAAACACGCAACAAATTTGAAGGAACGAAAATTAGAAGTTATTGGCTTATATGTTGTCACACCCTTTCTCTTGTGGCATATTAGTTCGTAGATGTTCTAACAAAGGAGGCACTGCATTTACGAGCAGGCTTTTGCCTCCTGAAAAAAATTTGAATGCTGTATGAAAAAATAAGGGTACAAAAAGTGCATTTCTTGGTCAAGAACACTTTGCAAGGTGCAGATGTATAGGGTAGGCTGTTTTGTTAAGGCTGATAGTGGGTAACGTGCAAGTTATCTTAGGGGTTCCTTTAGCTTATGCTTAGATCCGTTTTCTTGCTTATAAGCTTCTTACAGAAATGCCCTTCAAATGCAGTCTTGCATATACTGAAATGTCTCCTGTGAAGCACTGAAGTGTGTTTTAATGCCGGCTTAGGTCACCGTGCCACTGAAACTTGGCTGATGGAGGGAACCTAGCTGAAAAGGGTGAGCTTGCACGAGCAGTCTCGTTTGGTGCAGGTGTGCTGGTCGTGAACGTGACGTGGCGAGGCAAGACTTACGTGGGCACCCTGCTGGACTGCACACGGCACGACTGGGCCCCTCCACGGTTTTGTGAGTCTCCCACTAGCGACTTGGATGCTAAGGGTGGCCTCCCCAAAGGGGGACGTCCCAAGAGGGCTCGGGGTGACGCCGAAGCCTCGGCCCGCGCAGCTCCTGTCCAGGGAAAGCTTCGCAACGGGAAGGGCCGCCGATTTGCAGTCCCCTGCAGTCCTGCCAAGAATGAGGGTCGCCGCCGAAACAAGCCACCTGAGCTGGAGCTCAGTCCCCCTGACAAGAAGCGGGCACGCGCCCGCAGCACGCCCACTCCTGAGGCTCCCTGCTCCCCGGCCCTCATCCTCTGCCCGGAGCCCAACTGTGGCAAGAAGTACAAACACATTAATGGCCTGCGCTACCACCAAAGTCATGCACACGGCTGTGGAGATGCAAAGGGGGGTGAGGAGGAGACTTCAGATGGCGGAGAAGAAGGCAGCCGGCCCCCCAGCCCGGATTTGGGGCAGCAGGCTGAGGAGGCCCCGGCAACACCAGTGGCGGCGCCAACACCACCAGCGACGGCAGCAGCAACAGCAGTGGTGGCAGCAGCAGCAGCAGCAGCAGCAGCAGCAGCAGCAGCAGCAGCAGCGCCCTCCCCCGCACCCCCCTTGCCTCCCAGTCCCCCTGTGTCTGTTACTGTCAGCATCCCCACGTCGCAGGTGTTCTCATTTGTGCCAGCCAGTGCACCGCGAGCTTCCACTCCCCCGCGCCCTTCTGTTGTGTGTGGTCCCGCACCCCCGTGTTCCCCAGAGTCTCCCCATGCGAGCGTGGCACCTCCCAGTCCAGCAAAGGCACTCCCAGCAATTGTGGAAACACCTCCTCCTCAGTCCGATCCCAACCGGCCCCACAAGCGGCCTCATCACAAGAAAAGCAAGAGCCGCAAGTTGGAAGGCAACGGCTCGGTGGTTTTGCAGGATGAAGCAGGGCCTGAAGGGGCTCCGCCTTCCCTCGCGGAGTCTGGGCCTCCCCAGGAGCAGGCGCCACCACATCTTGAAGAGAGTGTTCAAAGTCCAGCCTATTCAGACATTTCCGATGATGCTGCGCCTTTGCTTGAGGCAGCAAAGGACAAGGAGCCTCCGCGCACGTCTTCTGAACTGTATGGTGTGTACCCTTACTTTGGGCAGCCCCCATACCTTCTTCCCGGGGTGCAGGCGCCCGAGGGAAAGCCCGTGTCAATAGCTGGACCAGGATCTTCGGTTGAAGAAGACTCCAAGAAGGACTCCAGTGGCCGGGACAAAGCAACCAAGGAAGTTGGCACTTCCCGTCCCCAGGAAGGGAAAAAGCCAGAGACTGACTTTCCCCAATTTCCTCCCTACTCCCTTTGTGCTGCGAGCCCCTTTGTGCAAGGAGCTTCGGGATTCACCTACGATCCCTATCATGTACATTTGGTGGAGCCACCCTTCAAGGAGGACAAAGCAGCTGCCGCTTCCAGCAAAGAGCCTGCTGCAGACAAGGCCCCACCCCCAGAGAAGGTCCCCCCTCCACCTAGACCGCCTCTGAACCCGCGCCGGGCATCTCCGGAACCACCTCCTGCATTAACCAAGGACCAGCTTGAGTGCAAGGAGGAAGCCAAGCCAGAGCCCAAGTTCAGCCCTTACGATTCGTTGTACGAGCGGCGCTTCCTTTACCTACCCCCCGAGCAGGCAGCACCTCCCCCTGTCCCTCCTGCCGAAGTGGTGACCAAGGAGGTCGTGCACCCTCCCAAGAGTGTGGTGCCACACAAATCGACGCGTGCTCCGAAGGAGCACAAGGAGAAGGAAGCGGGAGGTCAGAAACCCACCATGGAGACAACGGGGCCACCCCCTCCAGCCAACTATGCCTACCTGCACCCTGGGTACCTGCCCTCGCACTTCTCGCCACACATGGCCTTCGAGTCAGTGTACCGGGGCCTGCCTCCACCGTACGGTGCATCTCCCTACCTGCGCTTCCACGTGCCTCCTCCCGAGGTACCGCCACAGGCACCGGGGCCACCTGTAGCACCACCACAGGGACCCCCCAAGGCACTTGATCTCCTGCATCAGGTGTCCCAGCACTATGGGTAAGCTATTCTCACCCCTCTGCTACTCAGTTTTCCCTACTCTGGAGAGGGATGGAGAGCCAAACTTGGGACTGCAGTGGAGCCTTTCTCCACTGGAAGTAAAAATTCTAGGAGTTTTTCTCTTGCAAGGGATATATTCTTAACGCCAAAGCCTTACAAGCCCCATTAGATGAAATTCCGTCGGTGACCGTCATTGAGGCTGAGAGATGGTTCCAAAATGTTGTCGTAACATCCATTGTTAGCCACCAAAGTGGCGAGTGCGACGACAGCATGCACATAGCATACGTCTTCGAGTCAAGTTGCAGGCTAGCTCACTACAGGGATCTCATCCGATGCTGTATGTACCTTTAATAATTAAGTATGCTTTGCCCCCGACTTTTCCCTGTTCGTCGAACAGTGTACCGGGTGGTGTCATACGATTTCTCATTGCTCATAGCATACAGCTGCTAGTCAATTTGGAGTACAGCTCGCGACAGGGATTCCAACTGATAGCATATAAACTCCCGATGAGAAATTCATGCTTTCGCCTTCGCTGCACGTAAGCAGTCTTAAGTGCCCTCTTTGTTTTTTGTTGTAGCGGTAGAGTAAGAGAGGTCACGAAGTTTTTCAAAATTTGGGTGGAGGCAGAATTGCCTGAAAATGCCACAATTGTGTGAAATAAATACTCCTCTCTCTCTCTCTCTTCATCATCAAGGCCTGCAAAATAATTAAATTTCATGATATATTGGAATGACCTGTGCGTAACAAGAAATCGGTCTTGAAGTTAGAAGCTTATTTTCTTGAGACATATAAGGGGTACTGATTATAATAGATTTGAAACAAAATAAGGTCCCGGCATGACTGTTCATTAATAGGACCCCTTGTGCTATCACAGAAATTAAATTTGCATATCTCAGCATGGCAGTTTCCTTGGAGGGAGCCTGAATTCACCAAGAGTTGGAAGTGTGAGCTAGTTGGTCCTTTTCCGCGTTGATAAAAACACTGCTAGGGGTGGAGACTGACAGAGAGAGACACACAACACTGACTTGCAGCTAAATTTATTGATGAAATTCACGTGTGTATGCAGAGCAGCATACATACCTAATTAAGATGTGGAATTACAGTGTGCAAGCAAAGGAAAAAATCTTGCCAATCACTTTGTATTCATGATATCAAGTACACGAGCTCCTGCTCAGATAGCCCAAGGCAGTGCATGTACTGCTGACACAATCATCCAGCATGATAATTTGGTAGGCTTTTGTAATTTCCAAGTAGTACAATCCTTGTTTTCCAAAACAGTTAACTCGATAAAAGTTCATTCTGAGTTATCACATTGCAGTAGAATCTCATTGCAGTAGAATTGTTCGAACCTTACCGACACGAATTTGAAAAATTTCCTGGCCGAAGTTCGTTGCATAAAATGTGCAAAATTTTGGGCGCTCCGAACGCCCTCCCGTGCCCCTATGGATGATACAGTAAAGCCTCGATAATTACTAGCTTGGATAATTCGAAGAATTTCTGTGGTCTCGTAATTATTAATGTAAATTAAACTGGACAGTTTGATGTAATTTGCGCATACCAGCCCGGTTAATTCAAAGATCCGAGGTACTGTGTGAGGATTTCCAATCCCAATTTCGCCGCATTCCAATGAAACTACGGCCCGTCAGAGCTGCAAGGTGGTGCTACAGAACGATGCTGATTAGTAATGCTGGTGTTCAATATGCAAGCACCCCAGCACCGGTACTCTCAGCACAAAAAGCAATTGGTATGGCTTGCCGACCGCCGGAACACACATGCATAGAAGACGTGCCTCACTGCAATGCAGGCGTGGATATTAGTTTCAAAGCAACATGCTCTCAGTGCTTTGTCAAGGCACGGCCGAACTGGATGCAGCAGTGCGCGCTCGTTGCTCCTGGCCGCAGTCAAGGCAGCGTCGAGCGGAGGAATTGGTGTCAAAGCACTTCTCACCGCCAACCATGTCAGTGCATGTCCCACGACGTGACGGTTTGATCACGCGCAATGTGGCCAGCGCCATTTCTCAGAGTTGTGTGGTGTGGTTTTCCTTAAAAAAAAAAAAAGAGAGACCATCCTAAAGTTTGGGGTTGACCCATACATGGAGCTGACCTACTATCTGCGAGGCCTAAAGTAGTTTTGGACGAGCGCCAGGTTAGTACGTGCCCTGTGCCGGTGGCCATTCCCGGCAAGACGCATGGGGCTCCATGCCTCAAAAAAAGTTCATCCTTATGCAGATCGGTTCCGCTGAAGAAAATCTGAATTGCGTTCCGTTTACGCAGCTGGTTCACGGTGGCAGTTGCTTCCTTGGACGAGTGGTACGTAGTGCGAGGGAAAACTTCATATTCCGAGAATCTCCAGGGCGTACGATGTGCCAGAATCTGAAACTACAGGGCCGTTTGCAGTGCAGTTTGCCGCTAGCCAGTCGGGCGGAACACGAGTGTGAAGACAGGGTGGAAGCCCCCTTTTTCGTTTTTTATCTCCATTGGCTTCAGATTGCTGTCCTTGTGATTGCATCATTACTAGTTTGTTGCTTTGAGTTGCATGCACGCATGCTGCGGTGTCATCCTGCGGGAAACTACAACTACAAAAAACTTTCTCTTTGGCTAGCACTGGCTACATGCTGGACTGTAGACTTTTATGTGGCAATATACGGTAAGCTCAAAGTTCGTCCAGTAGCTCGTTCCGGCAACGGAATTTTTTGTCTGGTTCCCTTTTTTTGCTGCGGTCTGTTAATTAAAATATTTATCGCTGTCCCAATGACTTCGAATTAATGAGTTTTTGCTGTATGAACATGGAAGCCGCGACTGCACCCTCTGCTGTGTGTCCACATCACCACCAGTTCAGTTTCAGCAAACAGTGGGCGGTGGTGTGCAGCTGTAAATAAATGCTGTCAGTAAATAATTTCCACAAAGGCATTTCCCATGCTTTAGGACAAGGGATTTTGGTTGTTTTTTGATGATATGAATTTTTGGGTGGTACGGATATTTTTCGTGACCAGGTGAGATTTGATCAACAAGATTCTATTGCATGTGGCTTGTGGCATGAATTAGACCAGCGTAATGGAAAGAGCAGGCATCGGCGATTGTCTAAAAGGCTTTTGTGACATCTTCATACAGTGCCTGCCAAAATGTAACCACTCATTAGTCCCTAAACTCATTGGTCTGTGTACACCTCAAAAATGTTTGCTTCTTGCACAGAATTCATTGCATTGGCCAGCTCTGCTTGACATCTGCCGCAGTGTGTCCCTTCACGCACACGTCACACATAGGATGTGAAAATGGTTCACCAGTGTTCTCTCAAACAGGCTAGTGGTATAGATTAATATGAATGCTTCCAGCTCTTCTAAACTGTAGTTTGGCTTACTACAGCGAGTGTCGAAGTGTTAAGCTGCTTTGCCCGCTGACAGTATCGTGTGGTGCAAAGCTTTTATTGCTTGCTTGCTTGTGTCTTAAATATGTGCTGCACATTGCTTCTGCAGAAAATAATGAAACAATGCAGAACAATAATTGAATGCGGTGACTTGCCTTAGCTACAGTGGTACGCTGCGTGCTCGTCAGTTGATCCTGTGGAGCATTTGTACATCATTAGCTGCAGTTATGCTATCATGCCCAACCACATTTTGCACATCATGCAGCCATGACATCAGTCCTTTCAGAAAAGGGGAGAGTTGTCGTTTAAGTGGGCACGGACAGCAATCCGCTGGGTAGCATGAATTGTGTTGTGAATGTCTGATGTAGGTTTTCTGCTATTTGAGTAAAATCTTTATTTGCAGCTGTGTCTGGAACATATGCATGGCCTCCTTATTTTAGAATAAAGCTTGTTCACACACTAGCTAGGAAAAAAAATATCTAGAGTCACACTCTTGCACTCTTTACTTTCATGATACCCACCTGTAAGAGAGGCTGTTGTGTTCTCAGTACATAAATGTGCTTATAGCAAAGACGAGGATGGCCATTTGGGTGCGCTTGACACTCTTGTCCAGTTTCTGGACTTAAGTGCAATGATATTGTCAATAGCCATTTGGACCAATTGTTTGCACAGGCAGCCAAGTGCAGTAGAGCACCATGTATTCTGGATCGTTGCACAGAGGCAGCACAACTGTCTTGCTGTGGGTCTGCTCGCAGTTGTGGTCTGACATGTACTCATGCTCTATTTTTTATTTTTTTCAGCAACCACAAGATCCACGAGCTGCAGGAGCGTGCAGCACCATCGCCATCACCTCACGTAGCTGGGGAGCGCCCTCCAAAAGGGGGTCCCCCCGAGAAGGGACCCCCTTCTTCACGGGGGGTTGGAAGTGAGGGGGCATCCTCCGTGGGGCCCCCTGTTGTGATGGGGGGTGCTGCTGACTTGGCCAAGGGGGTGCTGGGGCCCGGGGGTGGTCCCATGGGACCGCAGGGCCCCACTGGCCTCCCGCCAGGGGTCGCGGTTCCCCCTGGGGCTGTGGCGGGGGCACCCAGCACTGCCACCGAGGGGTCCCGATCACCACCGCCCCAGAGGCACCTTCACACGCACCACCACACCCATGTCGGCGTTGGATATCCTCTTTACGATCCTTATGGAGGTGCGTCTGCGCACGTAAAGTGTGCATTTTTAGTACAGTATCACTTATTTTAACCTGTCACACTTTGTGAAGACTACTTTCAATACTGTTTGGTATACTGTGCCCCCCACCATTGGTTTATGGCCTTTCTTTCTGTCTGCCCAGATTCATGCATGCCAGTCATAGGTGGTGTAGTGAACATTCGTAAAGTGAAAAGTCACCCCTCGCATTAATTAAATATTATGCGGAGCAAAATGCACACTACAGTTAAAACTCGATTTAACGAAGTTGAGGGGAGCCGTGAATTATTTCGTTAAATCGAGAACTTCGTTAAATTGAATGAGGCATTTCTTGGGCACATAATTCAGTACATTCGATTACAGTAAAACCTCGTTAAAACGTACCCGCTTAAACAGTACTTTCGTTTTAAAAGTAGTAAAGTCAAGTCCCCGACTGAGCACCCATTGAACATAATGCATTTTGCATCCGCATAAACCGTACCAGCTTATCGCGGTCGTATCGGTTAGCACGTACCATTTTCACTTTTCGTCGCACTCGCGCGTGACGAATTCACGCCGGTAGCACCGACCCAAAGGACGGTTCGGCTAGCGGCGCAACAATCTTCCCTAAATACCGCCGACGGGACGGCAAGCCACACAGCTAATGACAAATTGGCGCCAAAGTTGGTAATCATACAACTAGCGCAATCTTTGGGGGTCCGTATGGTCATCGTCATGAGCCCCCGCGCTACTTTCGAGTGGGTAGCGCCAACACCACGACCGGCGCCGCTAGCGCGTATGAAAAGAAACAACAAAAATTCTTACTCGACAAGAAAGGCCCGAGGGGACTACAAATTTATTTTCCTCCAAAGAAGTCGGTGATCTTTGCCTGCGTGCGCTTTGTGAGCAACGGCCGCACCGATTTCTCGTAGGTCTGAAGTGCGTCCAGCGCGTCTTCCGTCCCCTCGTGTGCGCCGGCAAAATGTCGCAGCAGATCGAGAGCATCCATCACCTGACCTGGTGTCGGCACGGGAGCTTCGGCACCTGCAGGGTCGTCAACAGCGTCTTCAGCCGTCACTCCCTCCACGCTTCCTACAAGCCGCAACATATCGGCATCAGTCAAAACTTCCGTTGTGACTGCTTCTGCGTCGGCGTTCACGTAGTCTGAGAAACTTATGCCTGTGGGCACTTCATCCACTGAGCGAAGGTGTTCCCAGGCATCTTCATCCTCGTGCACGGCGCTCGCGCAGTCCGGACCAGCTTCGGCAGTTTCAGGGCCTAGTGTACCGAAACCGGCAGTCCTGAAGCAGTTGACAATTATCGACGGCCTCAATGCTCTCCAAGCCGCCGCCACCATCTCAACCGCCATAAAAATATCTATTTTCGTCTCGCGCTTCAGCTCCAGGTTGAGGAGAACTCTGTCGACGACTCGACGCTTGTATGCGCACTTCACGCTATTAATTATCCCTTGATCCAAGGGCTGAACCACGGACGTTGCGTTTGGGGGGAATTAGCGGAGCTCCACGCTGGTCAGCTCGACCTCTGCAACGTAGTGGGCCGTGCAGTTATCCAGCAACAGGCACACTTTCCTTTTCTGGCGACACATGTCGCTGTCAAATTCCTTCAGCCATGTAGCAAAAATGGCACGCGACATCCACGCCTTTGAATTGGCAACGTACTTCACAGGAAGCTTTTTGGTGCCTTTAAAACAGCGCGGCCTCGCACTCTTTCCGATGACAAGCGGGTCTCGTTTGTCGGTTGCGTCCATGTTGACGCACAGCAAAAGAGTCAGCCTTTGTTTGCTGTGTTTGCCGCCGTGGCACGCCTGCCCCTTCAGGGCGAGTGTTTTTTTAGGCAGCATTTGGTAGAATAGACCGCTCTCGTCGGCGTTGTAGACGTCGCTGGGGGCATATTTTCCCAGAATGTCGGGCACGTTTTCAGACTGCCAGTCGCCGACTACAGCCATGCTTACGCTGCTCGCTTCACCGCTAAGCACTTTCCCGACGATGCCGTGTCGTTCTTTGAAGCGCGACAGCCAGCCGGGACTTGCCTTGAACTCGTTGTCGCCCAGCAAGCACGCGAAAGAGCGAGCTTTTTGTTGGAGCAGGTCTCCACTCACGGCAATACTATTCTTCGCCCGCAAATCCATAAACCAGGCGAAGAGGGCCTCTTCCATTTTGCTTTGAGGAGTGGTATTCAGCGTTTTTTTGCGCGAGAGATTCCCCGACGAAGTGGCGCGGAGGATGTCATCTTTCTCTTTCAATATTGTGGAGAGAGTACTCGCTGGAATGCCATGTGATGCAGCCACGTCACATTTCTTCTGTCCACTTGTCACAGCACGAATTATGTCCGCTTTCTCGTCCAGGGTAAGCCTTTTTCGTTTCTTGCAGGGCTCCATCTGCTAGTCAGGAGGGTTAGCGGCGCGCTTGCTCGCACACACCACGTCCGCGTTCACGATAGCAAGGCTAGACTGATGGAGGCCTAACAAGCTGAGCTTGACAAAGACGTGCGTTCAAAGGCACGGGGAAATCCGCACAAGAGCGAACACAGAGCACAACACACAAACACACACACAAAAAAAAACACGCGAACTGCAACATATAATATGGTGGAGCTGCCATAAAAAGAATGTAAACCAATAAGCTCCTGCCCGCGAACTGCAACAGCGCCATCTATGAAATGTGGCACGAAACTTTTTTACTGCTGGCGCCATCTCGTGAGCTCGACTCAAAATTAAAACTCGTTTTGCGCTGCGCAGTTTGAAAAAAGCGACGGGATGAAGATGCTCCGCGCTGTTACCGCTGACTCACAATCAATAAATTTTGGGGTGCTGTCTACAAAATAGACCAAAAATTAACACTTTTTCACCTTTATTTCTCGAAAAAAGGTTCGTTAAATCGGGACAGATCACGGAATCGGTTTCGTTCTTTCGGGTTAGTCAAAGCATTGAACCCTATGGGCGTCTGAGGGGGAATTAGGATACCTTCGTTAAATCGAGATTTTCGTTAAATCGGGTTTCGTTAAATCGAGTTTTGACTGTATATCGTATTTACTTTTGTAGTGATTGACACATTAAATAGGTCAGCCCCACAACTTCAGGAAGCGGGGAAAAAAAAAAAAAAGTTGGAATGTTGTATAGGTTGACTAACTAGGGTGACCGGGGCAAGCCGTGTCAGTACGGTGAGAAACTTGTCACTGGAGGTTGTGTATTTGCACACCAAGCACAAATTCAATCCTTCCCAAGTAAAAAATGAGAGAGCATGTCAGACATAAAGGTCTTCATTTCATTCTGTTAGTAAAGTTAGGCACAAAATCTCAATTTCCGCAGCATTACTGGTGTCGCACATTAACAGTAGTAATCCTCTTCAGGTGAATGAAAAGCTTAGCATTGCTCTAGAACGTTTTTGCGGGCTAGTTGGTTAAGCATCCTATATCGAACAGCGCGAACACAGACAGGCACAAGAGCGCGTCGTTCATCTGTTTCCTCGTCTCTTGTGCTTGTCTGTGTTTGCGCTATTCGATACAGGGTTAGCATTGCTATTGCGTGCGGAAAGGTGTCCTTGCTGCTTTCCTCTCTGTCAGTACCTGATGTACTTTTCGGCGACATTGAACTTGTGTGATGGTGCGAAATTTTCCACCGACTCTGCGCATTAGACAACAGCTCATGCGCTGCCGAGGACAGTCGCCAACGTTCGGGAGGAAGGACTCGCAGTTGAGCGACTGGCAGAAGCTTAATTTTTACGAGGCCTCTGAAGTGCGCAGGCGGCACAGTGACAGTGCGGCAGGACTCCGTGCTTATGTTCGTCATTCTTGCCTGAGAATCCTTTGCACACCTAGCTTGAAAAAGAAGGTTTTTGTGACAACTTTGAGCAGTAACGATGTTAGCAACTGCTATACTTTGTTACAGATGAAAAGTGGCTTTGCCTTACTATGAAGTAAACCCACAGGAAAACCATTTTTTTCGGTATTTTCATTCATAACCTTCTAGCCGACTTCGTGTATATGAGCTCTGTTAGAAAAGTATCCGACCTTTGGCCGAAGGTAAAGAACTGGCATAACTGGAGCGTTGGAAACCTGATAACCCCAAAAGTAGTCTCCTTGGGACTCCACACACTTCTCCCAGCGGTGCTGCCTTTGTTGGAAGCATTCCGAAAAGGCCTATTTCGGAATGGAGTTTAGTTCAGCTGTCGTTGCAGCCATAATGTGCTCTCTTGTCTGAAATCACGCTCCTTTCAATGGCCTCTTGATTTTGGGAAACAGCCAGAAGTCGCAGGGAGAGTAAGGAGCCTGTTGAACTACAGGAGTCTGGTTTTTCGCCAAAAAAGTCAATCAAGTGCGTGGAATGTGCAGGAGCATTGTCGTGATGGATGGATGCGCCAATTTCCCGTTGACCACAACTCTGGTCTCTTGCGCCGCACAGCATCACATAGGCGATGGAGGACATCCCTGTAGTACTCTTTGGTGATTGTTTGACCGTGTGGTGCGTACTCGTGGTGTACCACACTGCGGGGGTCAAAGAAAGCAGTCAGCATCACTGTGACGTTGCTGCGTACTTGGCGGGCCTTCTTTGGTTTTGGTGACGTGGAATGCTTCCACTGTGACGACTGGGATTTGGTTTCCGGGTCGTACCTGCACACCCAAAACTCATCACCAGTGATCATGGTGTTCATGAAGTCGGGGTCACTGTTTGTGGAATCCAGCATGTCCTGTGAGACTTCAACACGAAGTTGCTTTTGCTCCACTGTGAGCAGCTTTGGCACGAATTTCGCCACAACTCTCTTCATGGCCAAATCGGTATTAATGGAATGTGCAGAAAAAGTGCTGTTGCCCACCTCTTCCGCAATTTCTCGGGTAGTCACACGATGGTCCCGCATCACCACAGCGTTCACTTCGGCAATGACCTGGTCATTTTGGCATGTTGATGGCCGACCGGAGTGTGGCTCGCTCTCCAACGATGTGCAGCTGTCTTTAAACCGGTTGTGCCACTGCTTAATCTGTGTGTTGCATAGCATTGTCACTGAAAGCCGTCTGAATCTTTCGAATGGTTTCCACTTGGCTGTGGCCCAGTTCCTGGCAAAATTTGATGCAGTAGCGCTGCTCCAGTCGCTCCGCCATTTTCCTTGCAATAAAAAACCGACGAGAGCACTGCGCACTACCTCACTGAAATGCTGCGTCCCAACGACTGACGCTATCGGCAGGCAGGAAAAAACTCGCGCATGCTTATTTTATATCCATCAGGTGTTCGCAAAAGGAAAAAATAAGGTTGGATGCTTTTCTAACACCTCGTACTGCGGATCGATTGTTACATTACATTTATATATAGTAAAACCTCGATAATTCAACCTTTGTTCATTTCGAAATCATGGATAATTCAGAGAATTTCTCCGGTCTCATAAATTCTAATGCAGATTTGACTGGATAATTCAAAGTTCCAGCCTGCACCAGCTGGGTTAATTCAAAGAACTGTGGTACTATTTGGGAGTGCCTGATCCCGATTTCGCTGAAAACCGTTGAAGCGGCGGCTCCTCAGAGCCATGAGGCAGCGTTACTGACCGATACCAATGCTTGATATGCGAAGTGCCCCAACACCACTACCCCCATCATAAAAACCAGTCTGTGTTATGGCTTTTGCGCCGCTGAGACACATGCTTGCGCTTGTCCCGCGACACTACCATTCTCGCTCCGTGTCCGTGACGGATTGACTGTGCACAACAGTGGCCTCCACTGTTGATTTGAGATGTGCAGTGGTTAGAGTGTTATGTTACTGGTATCCCTCTGTTTGCGAGGTCTAAGGTAGTTTTGGATGGGCGGCGGGTAGTACGCTCATTCCCGGCAGGACACATGGGGTTCCAAGCGTCATAAAAAGTTGTTAATTTGAATTCTGCGCTGTTTGCTTTTTTCTTTCGCGCTGACGGTTGCTACCTCGAACAAGTGGTAGATAGCGCAACCGCAAACTTCTGGTAATTCCCAGGGCGCTAGTTGCGCCGGAATCAGAAACTACAGGACCATTTACAGTTCACTTTGCCACTACAGTCGCCGACCGATTTTTCGGACCCAAAGGGAGCCGAAAAATGGTCCGAATAATCGAACAGCCCGAAAAATCCGTAAAGTACAAAAAAATCACTTTATTGAGATGAAATCGGTTGAAAAATGTCACTGATTTTACCTTGCGGAAAATTTTTCTTGCTGGCAACGAGTTGCGCCTGTATTTGCGCCAAAGTTGTGCTTTCACTGTACACGCCAGACAGCAAGGTCACCGCATTTTGTTCGAATACTTCCCACGCTTCTTTGACGGACCCGGCAGGGCCATGTTGTCCACAACCCTAGTGTGCACCACACCGCTCGTCAAACACATGCAAAGATAAGGCACTTTTCGTTCAAAGCGGCGGAACCGCCGTATACAATCACAAAACGGCGAACGGATGTAACTTAGTGAAGACTGAGCGCCACTCGGTCGATGCGGTCAGAGAAACCCAAGTGACGAAACGGCGAATGGTGAACGCATGCCGCGGTTACCTGCCGCGGTGGCTCAGCGGTTAGGGCACCCGGCTACTGATCCGGAGTACCCGGGTTGGAACTCGACCGTGGAGGCCGCGTTTCCATGTAGGTGAAACACAAAGGCGTCTGAGTGCTGTGGATGTCAGTGCGTGTTAAAGATCCCCAGGTGGTCGAAATTATTCCGGAGCCCTCTATTACGGCACCTCTTTCTTCTTTTCTTCTCTCAATCCCTCCTTTATCCCTTCTTGCCGAGATGCGAGATAGCTCCTGCACAATTTCCTTCCCCCAACAACCAATTTTCAACATATGGGGACAAGCGATAACTTCCCACGGCAACGTCGGTGACAAGAGTGACGGCGATGACAATCCGGCTGCCACCTTGAAGTGTCAGAGATCGCAGGGACCTCTACTGGCAACAATGAGGTACCGAAAGTATGTCAGGCCAATCCAACTGCAGCGTAAATCCACCTCAATCCAAGATGGCTCCTTTTGCGCTGGCGAAAAGCCGATAAGACGGCCGATTTTGGCCCGCAAGCGACTGAAATAAGTCCGAAAAATCGAACTTTCAGACTTTTGAAGTCCGAAATATCCGTCGCAAATATGTATGCGCTTCTATGGGGCAACTGACGGTGCCTCATTGAGGCCCGAAATATCCTGCAAGTCCGAATTATTGGAGTCTGAATTACCCGTCAGCTACCGTAGTCTGTTTGGCTGTACGCTGCCGTGGAAGGCAGGTTGGAGTGCCGTTGGAGACTGGCTATATGTGAGCATGCACAGTCGCATTGACGACCTGTTTCGAGTCGGGTGTTATCACAAGATATTGCATGTGCAGCCAGTCAGAAAAGGTCGATTGGAACTGATCAAAACGTTGTTGGAACCAGTCGGATTCCAGTTGGTACCAATTTTCATTTTTGAGTCGACAGTCTAACTAGAGCACAGAGCTCGGGCATTCTGAACAAACACTTTGCCCTCTACTACTGTTTGTGGCCGTTATTTAGAAAGCAAACTTTGCCATAAGTAATGAAAGCTTGCAACAGCATTCTTTTTGATCGAGGGTGCACTTCTGAAGAGGCAGGCCTCTCTCCTAATTTTTTTTAACTCCCTTTCCTTGTGTCGCCATTTACCCTTTAGAGGCTATGAGGTGAAGGTCCCACTTGTACAAGGGTAGTAGTCAGACAGCTTGTTTAATGAGACTGGTTAGACAATTCCTTCTTGTGCAAATAATTATTTGTAAAGGTGAAAGGAATGCAGAACGGTAGGTCTGGTTGCTGTCTCCTTCCTTTACAACCAGATGTCTGTTCTACCTTTGTTCACTTAACAAAGGAATTTGCTTATCCATCAGTAAGCACAGTGAGGTTAGTTGAAACCTCTAGTGTAGTTAATAGCACTGCTGTAGCGCATACTATGTAATAATGCTTGCCAAAGCACGACTCCAAAGTCTGCCACTTTTGCATATCCCATTCTAGCTTCCTCTCTTTTTGCCTAACACCTGTAAAAAAGGCCACATATAACAGCAGAGCCTGAAACTTGCTTGCGAAGACTTCATGTAACAGTAAACTTTCTTTCTTCATCTTTATTGTCGAGTTAGTTTCATCCCGACAAAACGAAATAGGCAATAAGAAAATTGAGGCAGCTGTGCAAAAGGCTGTGCGCAGCCTAAATTAACTGCCACAGCTGCTATTCCGCCATGTTTGGATAGAAAATTTTTTTTTCACATTTGTTTTGTCAGCTTGTCATTCTTGGGCGCTTCTGGGTGCACTTATCGGAAACCCAAAATAACTCAGTGCTGCCTTCAGCTGGCTTTGCCAGGTGTCAACACCAGACGGGTGAGGTAGACGAACAAGTCGGTGATACATTTTGCGCTGTTGCCTAACAGTGTCGCTCAATTGATGAATGTGACCACATGGACACCTGTTAGGTTTAACACCTTGTCAATCCAACAACATGTGCAATGATACTGTAGGGTACATTGGGCTTGGCCTTGATCTTGGAAGGGGAGGACTTTTCGGGGTTCTTACTTTTGGCTACGATTGCACTTGTGGCCCTGCTTGGACCTTGAGGAAGTGGGAATCCATTTGTTTCAAGCGAAAGATGCAGCAATGAAGGGTGATGCAGTGAAATTCTTGTTTTATACTGAGAATAATTCAATTTAATTTCTTGTGAAGGGACATACCGTATAAACACGTGTAAGGGCTGCACGCGTGTATGGGCCGCACCCTGTTTTCCAGAAGGAAATATTAGAAAAAATAATATCCCTGTAAGAGTCGCACCCAAACTTTCCACACGACCCGCACAGGAATAACCTTCGAAAGGCACGCGCCGTGGCCTCCGCGATCTGCTCCGGCTGCGCGCAACGGCGCGCTTGATCGCGGAGGCGACGCATGCGCATCGGAGCTTCCAGGTGCCACCCATGGATGGCGCCAGAGGCTGAGGCTCATGATCATCATCGTCAACTTCCTCCGCCGCCAGCTCCCGCTATCCATATCAGCATCAGTATCACCAGCTCCAGCCTTTTGTGGCTGTGGCTGTCGAAGACACGGGATTGTTGGTTTGCCGTAGTTGTGGCTTTCCCGTGCTGCCGCCGAGTATTGTAGTTTTAGCAGTTTTAGCACGATTGGGCAAGCACGTTAATAGCTACACGGCTGGGAGTTTGCTGTCGAACACGGCAAGCGTGCGGCGGGCACGAAATTCAACATGGTCGAGAAGTGCGTCCGACGATGGTGCAACCAAAAGGATGCATTGAGGAACACAAGTTGCAAAAAGCGCGCTTTCCTAGGCAAGCCATGCAAGTTTCCCGAACTGGAAGAAGAGCTGCTCTGCTAAGTGATGGAAGTGCGGAACAACGGTTACACGTTGACAGCAGAAATGTTGTGCGACTTCTTGTGGGATGAGCGCACCGGAGCACAGCACCATCTCGGAGTCGGAATACACCGCGAGTGGCGATTAAACGTAGAATAAATGCTGCTGATTTCCTGATTGGTGTGCTTTTACTTAAGGGGGGATGAGGGTCTTGAAAACTTTTTTTATTTCTTAACATATCTTCCTGAAAATTGGCATGCAGATATATCTTTGAATGCTAATCCCAAATATATATTCAGATTTTATATATCTCATCTAGAAATGAACATATGGCAAAATAATTTATGCCACTTAGGTCTTTTCTTACGGGCCATTATGGTGATTTCTTAATGAGAAAAACTAGTTTTAAAGATGCTGTCATTTTTAAGGGCCCATTGCACATCCTAAAGCTAAAGAAATTTTTTAAAAAGTCATCACATAGGTCATGAATGAATAACAAAGTAGGAAAAAAAAACAATGTGGGAGTAATTAGCTTACATCTGACCTAATTGCTAGTCTATTGGGTTTAATGAAAATTGTAAAGCTTTAGGATGTAGCTGAGGTGTTGCTGAAAAAAATGATACCTACTTCAATAAAATCAGTCGATGCAAACATTATGAAAAGTTCCGTAAGGCAAAGGCATTTGATCGAAAAAGCAAAGCTGAGAAAATTGCATTCAAAGTTTTGCTTACTCTGCCATTTTTGTTTACTGATCATATGGAAAAATTTAATGCTTTAGCATGCAGCCCAGTCATCGCTGAACACAATAACACCAAATTTACAGAAATCTGTTCATGTAAAGATTGTGAAAACCTCTGTATTGCATTGGCACTTGACAAAAAAAAAAAGCTCAGAAAATCACTTGCTATTTTCTTTGAATCTGCCACACATTCACAAAAGTCCTGGGCAGTAGTCCTGGGTGCTGTCAGGCTTGTGCTTCTTGGCCATCCTCTTCTTCACCTTTTCAGCATTGGTGTGACCCTTATCAGACCTGCACAGCCTCTGTTTATCTCTCTTAAGGCTCCTACCAATGAGGCAGCTCCCAGGCCTGTAACCAAGCTGTGCTGCAACAGCTCTGCTGGTTGCTGCCATTCCTTGATTGAAGCGAGAAACTGCTTCCTGCTAGGTTAAAAACAGGACAGTGAGGAGTGTCTAATGCGAATGTTCAAGCTTCAGTTTAGAGCGCACAACGTCTTGGCGCTCTGCCAAGTTCGCCGAGCCCCCCCCCCTCGCGCAGGAGCTCTCCTCAAAATATATAAAAGAAACAAATGATGTTATCAGCGGCGGCAGCGGCTTGGCGCGCTGTCAAGGTCCGCGCTGCGCGTGCCTTGTCGAAGCGTTGAGTACGCGAGCTCGGTTCAGCCCTGTCCGTCGGCACCGAAGTCGACGTTAGGCTTAGGTCAGCCGGCTCGGCCGCTTCCCACGACACGGAATTCGAAGCGGCTTGCAGCGTATCAAAAGTCGACATTTTCGACGGGCTTAGTCCAGGCACATCCACCGGCACTCCAGAGACTTGCGGTAACACCGAAGTTGACGCCGATCGGCAATGTCCAGCCGCGTCCACCGGCGATGCTGGCGTCAACAGGGTTTGTTCAGCCGCGTCCAACGGCGAAGCTGTTGTTGGCGAGCTCAGTCCAGCCGCATGCACCGAGGGTACAGCAGCTTGCGGCATCACCGAAGCTGCAGTTCTCGACGATGCAGCGCTCTACTTATTCCATGCGCGTCTCTTTTTGCCGACTGCTTCTCGCGTGCTTGCTTTCAAGCGCGCGTCTCGGGCCATCGTGACACACGGAACAAAGACACCAGGCAGGCAAATACACGCAAAAGCACGAAATTCGAGGCTAAAAGAAGCGATTCAATAGCCAAAATATCTACAATAACGATAAGGAAAAAGGCAGAACGAAAAATATAGGAAACAAAGCGGAGCGCGAAAAATGACGGGTGTGCAGGCGAAAGCAGGCGACGGGAAGGAGCCGGACAACGCGGCCGCGGGGGGCAAAGCATGCGTCACGGCCAATCAGAAGGCTGCGCCTCGAGGAGGCGCCCGTTTTACCCAATCGGCGGCTGTCTCGCGACGCTTACCCCCATTGCGAACGGGTGCTGATAGCTCCGTTGTGCGAGGGTCTACAGCTTGCCGAGAGGCGCCAAATTGGAGAGCGGGAAACCAGCTTTCAAACGAGACCAAGATGGCGCCGATCGGTTCGCGTCGCGCGGAGCTACGGCAGCTTGAAAATGGGGCAAACCTTCGCGCTTGGCGTTCAATTTCGGCTCACCGACGTTTCTAAATTGCCATTTTTTTCATACTTTCAGTTGGAATTCAGCTATAATATTTTGTAGAGGCATAGTTGGGACATTAAAGACTTCAAAATCGCAATTTTTGAAAATTGCCATTTTTGACCATTTTTCGCGATTTCAAGACCCGCGTCCCCCCTTAAAAAAAAAAGGCTTTTTTCCCATATCACGTGTATGGGCCGCACCCCGAAAATTGGCCCTCAAATCAGGAAAAAAAAAAGTGAGGCCCTTACACACGTTTATACGGTAATACATGATGAGATGGAGTGTTCATTATGCGTAATTTTGACTTGGCACATCAAGCAAGTCAGATTAGGGTTGATGGAAAGGCATGCGTCCGTAATATCCTATGCATGTCAGCCTTGCATGCCTTTTGTGCAAAGTTGATTAGGAAAGCACTTGTGTGTTCTCCTCTACACCTTTTTGTAAGGTAAACAAACACTATCAGTTCAAGAACTGGTCGCAGTGTCTGTAATAAGCGCTAAAGCAGTAGCGTCTTATTGGAGTACACGATGTCAAAGTTGCGGTCCAGCTTCTACTGGCACCACACTACTTAAATGAAAATGGAGGAAAACCTACCAATGCTGACATATTTTTGTGGATGTAAATGTTGCCCATGCTCTTATCTAGTCCGATTTGTTGCTGTTTATGAGATTTGTTCTTCAGCAAATTTTCTTTCATGTGTCATAAATTTTGTCACTGGAAGGTTTGACTGTACGCTCATGATGTGATAGTGAATTGGAATTCTGTGTTGACCAAACAAACTTTCTGGACCTACTGCAGCATTTCAGTGATAAAGGTAATACAGTAGAATCTCGATGATACGAATTCCTCGGTAGCACGCAAAATATTCGTATCATCCCGAATCCATATGATCCAAAACAAGCCAACTTCAACATGAAAATGAACAAAAACTTTATTACGCTGAACTATTTCTGGCCAAAAAATGTAACACACTTCTGCACTTTTCTGCCCTCGATGTCGCTGACCAGCCCCGTCTGCAACACACAAAAAAAACCGTGCAGCGGTTTCGTCATTCACGCTGCTGGCACCGACAGTGTGGCGCAGGACATCAAGAGCATGAAAGGTTTCTGCGAGTGACGGCGATTGGTCAGGCTCATCAGCAGCTTCACCATCGCTGTCAGGCTTTTCGAGTTCATCTCCGTCTGCTTCATTGACTAATACCTGTGCTACACGGGCACGTTCGAATGACATCTGAGTCGAATGGCATTCGAGACTTGGAATGACATTCGGACTCCCACGGTGCTACACGACACTTTCCGAATGCATTTGAAATTTGCTCAGCTCGTTTTCATTGTACAACGACGATGACGATGGCGGCGGTCACTGCGGTCACTGCGGTCACACTGGTGCGACGACACTGTCACGGTCCACAGCAGCATATGATTTTAGTGGGACAAGTTTTCTAGGCCAACGACACCGACGAATCCGATCGGCAGACGGTCAGCCTTCATGTCCTCGGCAGGCAGGCGGCTGAGCGAAAACACGCTGATGAGCAGACGGTGTGAATATATTCGCGCTTCTACCTTATCCGTATTGAAAATAAGCGAAACGAGCGGGTATATTTCACATGTGCACACTTGAACACTCACCAGCGATAAGCGCTTGCGAACTTGCAAACTTGCAGTTTGCAAGTGTGTTTTCTTTCCAGGCGTGTCGACAGCTGCAAGCGTGGCGTGCTACGCTGATATGGCGCTGCGCCGTGTCAGAATCAATGTATCTTAGCGATCTCTGCATTAGGACACTGATAAAGCTTCCTTGCGGTGGGCAGTGTAGTTCATGGCTGCTTCACGAGATGCCCCCTAAGGCTCACACACTGTGATAGGTACAGACTAATCAACGCTTCACAATAAACCGCTACGCTGTAAGTGGGCACCAAATGCCTGAGGCTCATTACAAGCAGATTCTGGGGATCTCATTCATCTATGTCCTGAGTGGAACTACCATGCTAGTACACCTTAAAGGGATATTGCATCAAATTTTAGGCTGCCTATTTTTGTACTGGAATGAAAGCTGGCATTCCTAAGTCAACAGAAACCGCATCGTTTTTTACTCGAAGCCAGCGGAAAGCACTTTTCTCCTCTTTTTTTCCTTGAACTGATGCACCTGGCGGCGGTGCCCCAAACTGCTGCTCCTTGGAAGCTGTGACGTCGCGCGTCTGCCCGCTTCCATGCCCTGCTGGCCCGGGCGCTTTGGCGTCATGGCGCGCTTGCTGCAGCTGCGTGGACGCTACGCGCCTCGTAAAGGACGTGCTGCGAGTGCCGCCGTTTTTGCTCAAATTTGATTCGCGCGGCTGTCAGACCTGCGAACGGTGGGAGTGCCAAAGTATTATTCCTCTAAAGGTTGTAAAGTAGTGCGGCGGGGGAAGGGGACACGCCATGTCATGTCTTCCCAAAAGATGTTATGTTCTGAAGAATGGATCCGTGTGGCGCAGCTAGCCTTCGCGACAAACCTTCTTGGTCCGAACTTTTCTCGCGGCAATTTAATCGACAGTGACTGCGACATAAATCTTTCTCTGTTGCAAATCCTCATCATGCCACTGAGACGACAGTGTCTTGCAGACCTGGAGCCAGGCAGGAGGGAGTGGTTGTTGTTGTTGTTGTCTTCGACATAGCGGTAATGGCAGTCGATGAGCTATAGCGCAAGCATTATCGTCTTCTTCCAGGTCAGCTCTGCGCCACTTTGCAAAACTAGGTGGCAGTATTCCCTAGAGAGCGCAAAACTGAAAGCATGATAGCCGCGCTTTAGCGAAAAGGGGACCTAAACTACATGGAAATTACAGGTAGCTTATAAAGAGCGCAGTTTACTGAAAAAAAATGTGCTCTTTGTAGCATATGTTAATGCGCAGAAATTACAGAGAATGTGAAAGGTATAAATGTGGCAGCATTTGTTACAGGTGTATTTTCCTTGTCAAGAGACAGTTCGGAAATATTTTCACTCGTTCCAGTTTTTTTCGCTGATTCAACCTCCGACCGAAAATCATCTCTGATGAGACACGGAAGAGAAATACACATTATAAACACTCTCGTCTCCCCTATTCCGAATTTTCAGTGCATTCACCAAACAAACCCCCCGCAGGCAATATATATGTATGCTTGAACAGGTAGAAAAATAAAAATATTGTGTAATAGTGTTTTCATGCGAGCATGCACAAATATAAGAAAAATTGAGCGGAGAGGTTCTTTGAGAACCATGAGAAAGTAACAATTATAATTTACTAACAAGCCAATGCCACGAGAATCACACGCCAGATCCTATTCGTGGGAGTTTTTAGGAGACTTACGCAAGTCTGGCATCGCAGTACTAATGCTCCAGTCACTAAAACTGCGTTCTGCGTACTATTTTGCTATGTTGATGCAATTAAGTTGGCTGCTTTTATATGTCGAGCACTCACTCTACTGTTCGCGCTGCATATGTCCTCCCCGCCTTATCCCAGCGCCGCGGCTGCTCTTTTTGTGTGGCTTGAGCAATAAATGAAGGTGATGCCTTGATTTATCTTTGGCAAAGGAAAACTTAATACCTACTTCAGGAAAGCTTGCCTGAGCCGTATCAAATTGGATTATCATATGCACAGCTACCAGTTCGGGGCGTGCGCCTGGATGATATGTCATCCTCCAGGCTCATTTTACTTTCGATATCTGAATGATATAATCGTTACTCCCACTGCCGCTTTCTAAGCTGTAACTTTCTACCTGTTTCACATTTCCATGCCGCCAACTCTGAGCTTCCAGGCACGACAGCTGAACCGATGCCAGCACGGTGCGACGGCCTGCTCCGGTGCGACGGGAGCAGGCCGTCACGACACCTGTGTCGTCACGCACGCCTCCAGCCAGGGAGGCCGGCAACTAGCGTGCGCACACAGCCTACAAAATCACGCCATCCGCACAAAAATACATGAAATAAAGACTGCAACTTGAGATAATCGCACCTTCTTAGTCCAATTTCGGCGATTTGACAGAAAGTCGCAATTTAATGCAGTATCCCTTTAAAGAATCTTTACTGTACATATTGGCACCCCTAAATGCAGGCATGGTTATTATGACTGTGGAAAGAGGGTGTTGACCTTTGAATGATTTGGCCAGACTTGTGTTCTGATTACTGTTCTGGCTCAGTCAAGCAGTGACTTGTGCATTCTTTTTTCCATCTTCTGATACCCCAACACCAGCTACTTAATTTTTACTTGTTTGCACAACCACTATTTTGCTGTACAGTCTCTACCTTCTAACACCGTTCTTTGAGAAGAATCGTGCTAGCGAGAACCTTTCATTGCATTTTATAGCTCTCATCCCATCACCTAGTTTTTATTTTCACAACTATCACTGTTATGCTCTGCCTGCCTTTCTGTGTGTACTAAGTTCTGGTACCTAGTCCTAGCCATTAGCTCAGATATTGTGTGTTTTCCTCAGTTCCACATAAGTAGATGTAGGTTAGCACTTTCATTGAGTCAGGCATGCTGTTGTAGTTAGATGACGCAGCGTGCATGTTTGTAGACCTTTTTGTCTTCCTTTTGTCGCTGCCCCAGGGGACTATAATGTTCCCGCATGCGAGCCACTACCTGGCAGTTGAGAGTACCCCTTGTAAATTGGGACACGTTCGTTCCCTTGCTCTCAAAAGAGGGTGCTTCAGAGCCAACCGATCTGGCTGCGCAGCTTTGCGCCCCTTTGGCCCCTAATCTCGTGGCGCCCTTGGTTTGTAGTGCCCCCGAGCCCATGGAAGCAGGCGCCGCCACAGAGACCCTACCGTGTGATGGTAAATAGGACTTCCCATTTTCTGCTTAACGCAGTCACACCGTTGCAGTTCTGACTAGAAGCAGTAGTGCTTCTGATTGGGATTGAATGGCTGAAACAAAAAAAAAAAACGAGTTTCGTGTTGAGGCCGCAGTGCTTTGAGGGAAAGGTAGTGGAAGTAGCCTGGGCCTGTTCCTTTTTTGCAACTAGCTCATTGTAATTGGCTTATGAGTCTCTGGCCAATGTGTGGATGAGGCAGCATGGCACTTATATTGTTATTTTTTCATGAAGCGAAGGTGCACTTTATTCTCTGGCAGAAGCCTGGCAACATTTGATATGACAGGATTGTTGGGGTGAAAAAACTTCATTGTTAGTGCCCCTAGTCTGAGGCTGTGTGATAACAGGCGTTTTATGGGGTTTAATGCAGACCATGATGGGCACAAAAAAAGAGGGATGGTTTTCAAATTTCTTCAAATGATTAATGTTTCATGGCATGTGCAAAACTCTACTTGAGGTAGGCCATGTTGTGTTCCAAAATGCCATGACGAGTGGAAGCTGTAGGACCTTTGTATCTGTTGCAAAAAAGAAGCAGGGCAGTCCTTGGTTTCCCCCTCTTCAGTTTGCACACTGTTGCTGGCAGGATGTTTGTCCAAGCATGTATTACAAGGTTGTGCCATTGCTATTGTTGTTCTTGAAGGGCTGACATTAATACAGGTGCATGCCCCGCTAACCCCCTGACCCCATGGTGCCCCTTTTGTTTATGTTCCTTAGATACCCTCAAGCACTGGATCTGTTGGCTCTGTACCCTTTTCATGTTGAGGTGCTCCGAATATGTTACTTGAGCTTTCAGCTCCAAGGGGCCTGTGAATGCTCCTAACCATGCAGTTAGCTCTTTAAACTTTCGGTGTGTACACTTACTGCTGGAAGCTCTCACTACATCATGCCTGTTCGACGACTACTGGATAGTCGGGCACTGTGTAAGCCAGACGTCATGCTCTACTTGAACTGTTCGTGTCATCCAATTGCGAAACCATTACTAAATTATATTGTCAACAAAGCAGCAATTTTTTTTTTCTTTTGTAACTAGATGTTGAGGATCATGGTAGTGTGTGACTAATGGTAAAGCTTTGATTGCCTAGGGGTGTTGTGAAACATGTTCCTATCTGGTACTGGTTTGAAAAGCACAATGTTTCTTTGTTTAGAGTGCGTTATGTACACTTGCTTGTTGCATTGTTTCTTATTTGTTATTTGTGTGGCCACCCTGCTTTTCATAAACTTTGCATTGCAAGTGCTTGTTGTTACATCAGACTTTATGCTTTGCAAGCATTTTGATATGTTAGGGTGGCACACATTCCGATTGAAATATTAGCGACCTCAATTTCGGGTATTTGCTGCCTTTATACCTTGTCGAGGGTTGCTGTCAATGGTCACCTAACCAAGTTTTATAAGCATTGTGTTGTTTATCAGCCTTGAAATAACTCTGAAAAGTAACAGGCGCAAAATTTAAATGGTACTTATGCACTCTGCTTTAAACTACCTTACTTCACGCTATCTTGTCAAGTTCTGCAAAAGTAATTGTGATTAGAGGTTAGGCAGTAAGCTGTAGCAGTGCACTTATGATAATGGCAAATGTGAACTCCTAGTCGGCCGTGCAATAGAGGCTCATCTTTGAAGCTGCTGCAAAAAAAGCATTTCGCACCTGAAATCGTAAGGCAGTGCTAATACTGGAGAATAGACCAGCATACCACAACTGTGTCAGGATGGAGGGGATTATCATTGTAAATTCTATTCCATGGTCACTTTCCCAGCATTCCAAGTAAAGGGTACCCAACATCCTTTTCTTTGTTCTTTTTGCAGCCATGATAGCAAGCCAGCAGGCAGCTGCGTGCGCCGTGGCAGCCTCATCAAACCTGCACCCGTTTGTGCCCAAGTGAGGCTTCCCCACAGTACCTGGCGGGGAGGTGCGACAACGACCACCCCGATGTGTAAATAACCGCTGTGTGTAGGGCCGAACTGGACCACCGATGATGTGTGCAAGACGGCCCTTCCCCCGACCCTGTCTGGCCCCCGTCAGCTTGCCTGCCCATGCGTGTGCGCGCAGTGTGGTGTATGTGTGTGTGCAAGTGCGTGTGCAAGTACGTATGCCGGTGCCTCGCGTGCAGCCATGTGTGAACCTAGCTCCCCCCTCCATGTAAATAGTGCAACAAGACTGCCTTCCCCTGCCCCCCACTTCCCATGCTCCAAGCAATGGTTTTAGACGCGTGCTCTCTCTCTCTCATCATCCCCTCTGACACTGCCATGACGACAGAGCCGTCTTCTGTGAGGACGGCCGCCACCTACCCACCTGCCCGCCGCTTCTTGAATTGTTCGCCGGAGCCTCCAACCTGCTAGACATTGCGGACGAGGTTTTCCCCGTGCTTCTCTTTCCCTCTCAATGTTGGCGTGCATAAAGGTGTGCCCTCGTGCACCAGCTAGGTACATTTCTCCCAGCGACAAGAGAAGGAATGTGCTGTTGAGTGTTTTATAAGGAGGCGGGGCCCTCCTCTGGCATACCCATTTCCCCCTTTTCCTCTCGCTCTTGTGGGCCTCTACCTCTTTCCCTCACCCTGTTCAACCCTCCCCATCTGGGAGGCTGTACAAAGTGTTAAATATTTCGTGCTACTGTTTCATTGTAAGCTATAGTTTCATATTACCCACTCTTTATTTTCCACTTGTTCCCTCACCCATCCTGCTGTGCCTGGTTTGCAGCAGCAGCAGCAGTTCTATCGCTCCTCTCCCACCCCTGATATTCTGTTGGTGTCCTAGTGACTGTATTTTTACGAAAGGCAAATACATTTGTGCCTTTGAGCACCTCTAGTCCTCTCTCACAGCTCTGCTGTTTGCGCTAGGTAGAGGAACTGCTGGGCACTGTCAACATTACAGGCACCTTTGGGGATGGGAAAGAATTTGCAAGCTCCCATTCAAAGGGGCACTGGCTTGGAGTCATGTATGTGCAGTGGTGTACCCCAGGTGTCAAACATTCGGAATTACATGTTCATTTTTCAAACGTTTTTGGTGTCTGCGGTTCAGTTGTGCTTGGTGAAAACAAGGAATATGGCAGCTTTTGAGCCAGAAGAAAAAAAAAAAAGGTTTAGGGCAATGTAGAACTCAAAATTAAATTGATACACACCCCCAAGTATTGGGACAGTTGCTGGTGAAATTTCAGCTGAAAGGTTTTACAGAACATGGCTTTAGTGCCTTTAGAGCCTCACATTGAGGCTCTAAAAGCTATGTGGCAGGAAGGCTATGGAAATGAAAGAAAGTAGTCAAGATTTTGAGCAGGTAGCCAGCAGTGCTCTGTGCTTTGTGCAGTACAAGGTCAAAATCAGCATTTTATTTGTGACTACTGTTCAATGGAGAACAAGTTTATACTTGGGCCTTTTTTATTGTTATTGGTAATCGAGGTGTAAACCTACATTCTGGCACAGTCGTGTGACACAGAAAGATGGGACAAGAAGAATAGATGAGTGTTAACTGGCAACTGAGAGGTTATTCTAAGTAACGGTCTGAAGGAAACATTTTGATTGGTTAGTAGCTGGTACCATTGAATGCTGACAGCAGTGCCCATCATCAATGAAAAACAGAATTGATGAGAAAGGGAACAGAAAAGTTGTGCAAAGACTAAAGCAGTTGGGTGACGTGTATGTTGTAGTGTCTGCTGCTTTAAACATGACCTGTGACTGTCTCTTGTGGAGCTGCATTTAATTTGCATCATGTTATTTTTAAAATGAGCTCTGCAGACATTTTCATTTCAGGTGGCCCACTTCACGCGATTCTTTGTAGTCCGGGAGCACGTGAAAAAAAAATGTTGCATATCAGATCTGCGTTCCTCTCGCACTGAATTTGCTCCAAAGTCAAAGAAATGGCAAATACCTTTCCAGCGGTCTACTTCATTTAGGTCCTGCTCAAGATCATGAACACTTATTTCATGCAGCATAAGACATGACCAAATCAGAAGCTACTGTGTGCCAAATTCACTTAGATAAGAGAGATGCAGATAATCCATGTAGGAACGTAATTCTCGAATAGGAGGCCCAGTCGCTTAAGGAACCCAGAGAAATAGCATTCAATCAGTGTGTGCACATATACAAAGCCCGAACGGTGCCTTTTGGAGAGTTGACCCAGACCATAGATTGGAGAAATAGCATGCCGACTCAAAAGCTGGGATTGCTTGCTGCACCAATGTGTCTTAAGTTTGTGCCAAATGAGTGGTGCATGAAGCTTTTACATTGTCTCGGCTTGCCTCCATTATGACATTTTGTTGATAAGGTGCCTGAAATTTTATGATTGCATCTCAGTTTCGACTGTTGCAATGCCAATTGAAGACAGTTGAATTACCTTAGAGATATGGCATCGGGAAGGGCAGAATATTCTAATGGGCACATTTTCCTGCCGCAGTTGAGTTGCAAATGTCTGAAGCACCCGCCGCAGTGGCTCAGTGGCTAGGGCACTCAGCTATTGAGCTGGAGTACTCAGGTTCAAACCCAGCCGCATTTTGATGGAGGTAAAACATCAAAAGATGCCAGTGTGCTGCTCAATGTCAGTGCAGGTTAAAGATCCCTGCAGGTGGTCAAAATTATTCCAGAGCCCTCCACTGCGGCACCTCTTTCTCTTTCTTTCACATCCACCTTCATGCCTTCCCTCACAGTATGATTGAGGTGTGGACCCAGAAGTGAGACAGTTACTGCGCTATTGCCTTTCCTCAAAAACTTATGTCTGGGGCATACAAGTTGCCTGTTATTTATCACTTTTTTTATAACACAAGAAATCCATAGAATAAAATGTAATTGAGCACTTTGGTTTTCTGTCAGAGTAGAACTGTGAGCTGAAAACACAGTCTGGACGAATCCACCACTCTTCTAAATTTCTGTCACTTTCCACAAGGCCATCTTACTGACAGCTGGCAAGGACTCAAAATTTTGGTTCCTTATTCTAAAACGCATGGTAGCTTACTTTCTCTTTACGTGTTCAAGCATTGCCATACAATTAAATACAATTCAACTCTTAATTTATGCACTTGTATCGCAAATCACGTGGTACATTCTGCCATTGTAACGATAGAAAACTGCCTTCAGAGGGTTATCTTGGGCGACTGCACCCATTGTTGGGATGTGTGTGGCTTGGATGCAACCTCACAAGCTAGCTGTAATGTGTGAATCTGCTATGTATTCCTACTTGTGATGTCATTGGGCACCTGCCTCGCAGCAGCATCAGTTAAACTATCAGCTAAACTGTACAGTGAGTTTTGAATAGGCTGACTAACAGAAAGCCTGATTGTGTAGGAAAAGTTTTGGTGTAAAAGGCAGTATTGTAGTCTGAGCTGCGAAAAACTGGCTTGAGAGATCGTGCTTTTAGTATTGCCTAGTATTTCCACAGCCTCTGCTGAGCATCATTTGTATCACTATTGGAATGAACATAGTTCCAGCTGCTTATTTCCTAGCAGATGTAGCTGTTTAAGAAAAAAAGGTTGTCAGCAGCAATTATAAGGCATGTTTTATCACAGCTTATGCTCGGGCTAAAATTTTGGCTTGTAGATGCTTGCCGCATGGTCACTTTATTAAGCTCATGGAAATTTCCTTTGCAGAATTTGAATGTTGCAATGCAGCCCAAAATGTCAAGCAACAGTTGACTGGTTAATGCCAATCACAGTGAATGGTAGCGGCATCTAACATCAGCTGAAGTTAGAAAGCAAGAGAGTTAGCTTAGACCTTCAAGAAGCTATTACTGGAAACCCACAGTGGCTTATTTCTTCACCGTAGATTGATTCGTGCTAAATCGGTGCCAAACATTACTTTTTTTTTCTTACACTCGTCTGTAGCTCTAGGAATATTGTAAACACGTGAAGCATTGTAATGAGCAGCAAAACGTGGCATCCTGTACTTGGTTGTGATCACTGCTGGCACATGTGGGATCCAGAAGTTAGAATAATCTAAGTTTGCTCATATGGTTGAGGCCCCTAGTTTCCTGCAATTCCGCGAAAAATTGCGGATTTAAGCACTTTTTATGGAATTGTTCTAGCAGCCACATTCTCTTTCTTGAAGCTCTTTATTGCTGTGGACATTAATAGGAATGACGGTACAATGGAGAAATGACTAATTTACAGTATTTGCGTGAATGTAACGCACTGAAGGTATTTAAGAACTCTAGAGAATTTTTAAAAGAAATATATTACAGCTATAATACAATCTCACTGTTTAAGCCAACAATAGCCAAAGCCCCCGCGCCCTGCCCCTAGAAGACTGCAGGATAAAATATGAAATCAATGGGTACGTCGACATTATTTAAGAGGTAATGCTTCAGATGCATTTGACACAATCGAGGGAAGCCAAACCTCCAATACTTCACTGCACGCAGCAGTAGTCACCGCCATGCCACCTCTACTCTGTTTCGAGTTGCCCAGTACAACACCCGCTGCACTCCATTGCTTTCCCTACTCCATTCAACTCTTTCATTGGCTACTCTTTCTACTCCAACTCTTTCGGTGGCTACTCTTTCTCAACGACTCGCACCACCTTCTTTCCACATCTAGAGCCACCTTCCTTGCACACTGTGCACATTGACTAAAGGTCATTAAAAAGCTACCGTAAAAACCGGACTATAGGTCGGACCGGAATATAGGTCGACCCCCTAACTAACCAATTCTAAAAATGAAAAAGATCTTTTTCAATGGGAAAAGTACCGAAAGACATCAATACTTTGAAACAAATGCGACTCGAGAGGTTGCACAATGGTGACAGTATTTAATTTCATTTAAATGCTGCTTGTATGTACACCCGGCAATTTTCTTAACAATATCGCGCACCAATCGGCCCGCGTGTTTGTTTCTGGCACAGGCAAGTACGGCGCCGTAGAGCAAAGTCCTCCTCTTCATGAATCGCCGCAACCAGGATGGCGAGCCTTTGAATTGCGCCCTCGCGAGTCTAGAGGCACGCGCGATCTCTGCCGCTTTCACGCGGATGCATTCGGCAGTCACAGGCAGCGATCTTGCTCGCAGAGCAACGTTTCCTTCCTATTCTCGATACACTACGGTCTGCCCACGAAATGATGTTTTCTTCTGGTTGCTGCAAGTTGTAATACGCAGCTTCTGCTTCTGCCAGTACTGAATGCTCTTTTCGGATACTCCAAATTCGCGCTGTGCCGCCAGGTTCCCGTGAGCTTCCTCGTACTCAATCGTGTTTTTCTTGAAGGCGACAGTAAATTGCCGTTAGCATCTACTTTGCATCTACTGAAACGCAAAATGGCGGCACTGCTGCTGATGGCGATGGTGATGGAAACTGTTGACTTCAGCCACCCATTGTTGCAAGACTTCCGTATTTTTTCCGCCAATGACCGGTATATAAGACGGGGGTCGACTTTTCACCATGTTTTTTTGAAAAAAAGTTCGACCTATATTCCGGTTTTTACGGTAGTTTCTGCTAGCAGCTGTCATGCCCAATGGCAAAGATCACTTTAGCTGCCATGAAAAGGTCGGAAAAACAAATGAGTTAAGGCTGTATTCATACCTTGGTTCCTTGTATAACGCAAGGCACATTTCGAAGCATTATTTGATGTCTCTCATGGAATATTTCAGATTCTTTGTTCTCCATTCACGGAAAATTTTTCGCCACAAAAAGTTGGGGGGGCCTTGCACCACACACTTCTTTTTTTTGCACATGGGAATTCCTTTGCAGAAATTCTGTGCTTAGTGCAGACAGTTCAGCGGAAAACTGCTTTGAGTTGACCCTTTTGGCCAAATTAAGGGGAGATGCCTAGTCTTTAAGCTGTTTTGTCAAGTCACTGTACTTGCTTCGCGCGAGTATTTGTCATTCTATAGTACATTATTGAGTTGCAGCAAGTTTCACTCTTGCCTTTGTCATGTGGGAAAAATTCACAACTACAGCCAATTGCAGTATAGGCCAAGCTGTAGTGTAATTATCAGTTTCTTCAGCACTTGTGTACGAAATGGCTTGGCTCTGGAATGCTGCCATGGGGCTGCAGGGTATGGTGCAAGTGGTAAGTAAATGCTACTATAGTGTCTACAGTAGCATACAGTGTCACTGTTACCGGTACTGAGCTACCGGGAGCCCGCACGCAGTCAATGCGCATGCACAAATCGCCTTGACGGCACCAGGCACCACGGCAGCTGCATGCACTCCTGCAGCATCGAGACCAATTGGCACATGCTCACTGGCGGTGAGTGGGCTCCCGATAACTAACAGTCCACGATATGGTGTCTAACGCTACAACCTGCGGACTGCTTGGAGTGTCGGTGGTAATAGTTAACCAGCTGTAAGGTATGTATGCAAACAGTGCCATTGTTTAAACACATGGCTTATCCTGTGTGTGCTGCAGCTGTATGTATGAGCTGTTTGCGTTGGACCACAATGATGTCTACTTCCGAGATGAAAAGTACGTGGCTACATCTATTTTTGCTGTTCCGTTGATGGCTCACTGCGTGCACACAAGAGTGTAGAAGTATATAGCTCCTGCAAAATAGCAAAGCCCTCTGCGGCCTCCTCAACGCCTCCCCACGGAGCCTCCCCACGTGAGGATGCTCCACCACGCTAGCTGCGAACAGTGCATGACAAGCGTGCATTTTCGGTGCACGGGTAGAATGGAAGAATCATGGGAAGAACTGTGGGTGGAAGCGAGGGAAACGCGTCGGTGGTTCTAAAAACCTGGAACGGCGAGGTCCCTTATTTGGGGGGGGGGGGGGGGGGGGGGGGGGGGGGGGGGGGGGGGAAGCTGTGTGCAGTTGTGTGCTTGTGGCTATCTGAACAGCCGTCGTCGTCCGCGCTGGTGCACACCTCAGACAAGTGAAACCGAAACTATGCGGCTGGACTGTTCTTTTGTGATAGTGTCTTCGGACTGACGTCACGCTGGCCATCGCACGCGTCGGGCTCGATCGAATAATTGGACAATTCTTTGCCGGCTACTCCTCGATGCGGCTAGAGGAACGGAAATGAATGGTTAGAAGATAGGAATTTGAACCTTACCCATTTGCATTTTGAGCTTAATAAATTACAAGAAGCAGTAAAGTCATGCCAGCACAAAAAAAAAAACGGTTCTCGGAAAAGATTTTGTTTTAAGGGGTTTTTTTATGCATGCAGACAATACCAACATCAATAGCTTAGTGTGGTTTTTCGTGGGATTTAATGACCGAACTCAATGTCATTGCTAAGAAACACTTCTGAATGACTCCATTAATTACTCCGTTTGTGCTCTACCAGGCAAAAGAAAAACGTTGGGTCCAATTGAGGTTTTCAGTTGGAATATCCAGTCGGTTCCAATTGTGTATTTGGAACCAGCTGAAAGCTCCATTTGGGACGTTCCAATTGAAATGTCCATTGAAAGCCCAGCTGGACCCAACGGTTATTTTCGCCTGGGCCAATACAAAGTTGCTCGAAATTGAAGCTATTCCTGACACAAAACTGCTCCAAAGCTCGAAATGGCTGGGCCACCACTGCATAGAGTAAAATACTGGACTGCTGTTGCACTTTGGAGAGGCCTAAATTATAGTTGCTCAAAGGAACTTCCCAGTGTGAGATTTTGCTGACCGTGCTGGACTCAATGTGTCACGCAGGAAATGTGCTGCCCGTTTTCTGCTGTTGGTGGGTGCACCAAGCCTTGGAAACTGGTGCTCACACTTCCTTGAAGCCCGCACTGGGGCCTCGCCACAGTCGCGCCATGAAAGTTCGTTTTGAAGTTCGTTCTCGAATTTTTTTTTTTTAGGAAAGGAAATGGCGCAGTAATTGTCTCGCGCATATCTCAATGGACACTGGAACGGTACCATAAAGGAAGGTAGCAAGGTGGAAGTGAAAGAGGTGCCGTAGTGGCCAGAGGGCTCGGGAATAATTTCGACCACCTGGGGATCTTTAACGTACTCTGGCATCGCACAGCACATGGGCTCTTCACGGTGGTCACCTCAACCTTGTGGGGGTAGTGAAACGTAGAGCTCCTGAATAATTTCGACCTCGTGCCCGCCGCGGTGGCCCAGTGGTATGAGTGCTCGGCTACTGATCCGGAGTAGCCGGCTTCGAACCCGACCGCGGCGGCCGTGTTCGATGGAGGCGAAACGCAAAGTCGCCCGTTTGCTGTGCGATGTCGGTGCACGTTAAAGATCCACAGGTGGTCGAAATTATTTCGGAGCCCTCCACTACGGCACCTCTTTCTTCCTTAATTTTCTCTCATTCCCTCCTTTATCCCTACCCTGTCGGCGCTGTGCAGGTGTCCACCGATATGAGAGACATACTGCGCCATTTCCTTTCCCTAAAAATCAATTCATTTTTTTTTTCGTGGGGCCAAGTGAAAATTTGCAACTGGAATGAGCCGCCGCGGTGGCTGGTTAGGGCACTCGGCTACTGAGCCGGAGTTCACGGGTTCGAACCCGACCGCGGCAGCCTCGGGCGCGAAACGCAAAAGCGCCCGTTTGCTGTGCGATGTCAGTGCACGTTAAAGTTCGCCAGGTGGTCAAAATTATTCCGGAGCCCTCCACTATGGCACATCTTCCTTTCTTCTTTCACTCCACCGAGATACGCGCGAGAAAGTGCCATTTCCTTTCCTCAAAACCAATTTTCATTGTTCCTATTTTTGTGTTCCAACAGTGCTGGATTATTAGCATATCCTAACAGCTGCTGGAACCAGTAGGTCCTACCACTGGGTCCAATCGTTCCACTTGTATATTTGAAACCGTTTGGTTTCAATTCGCATTGAAACTAAAAAGGTCCAATTGGACCCACGTTTGTTTTTTTTCGACTCTGTAAACAGATTGTACGACGACCTTTTGCTTTCTACTTATCCGAAATATTAGTCAAGAGCTAAAGTAACAGTATCTATAATGCTAAGCGCACAAAAAATTAATGAAAACCTCGCGACCTACACTAAAATGTCAGTCATCCTGCAGGACCTATGTAGAGACGCAGATGTGCCTGTAGTGACAGCACGTACACCTTTAAAGGGCTATAGACACCTAATTTTATTGCGCGTTTTTGTCTGTCAAACGATGCGTTACACATTAGAATACATGAATTGCCGGGTAATATTTGCCTACAACAGCTAAATAATTTATAACTCTATTTCTTCTCATGCTATTCCGGTTCCATCAACCGGCCGACGTCAAGTTGACGGTTACGTGATGCAATAGAAAAACTAATATAATCGTTGATATGTAGTTTTAATTCACTACGACATTTCATTCAGCCTCTTCCAAGGCCTAGAATGACAAAAAAAATGATCTGTCAGTGATTATATTAGTTTTTATAGCGGACCACGTGACCAAAACATGACGTCACAGTCGTCGTTCGGTCGATGAAACCGAAACAGTGTCAAGAAATTCAATTATAAATTATTTAGTGGTCATACACGAATAACACAGGGTGATCCATGTATACGAATGTCTAATGCATCGTTTGAAAGAAGAAAACACGCAAGCAAAATTTGGTGTCTATAGTCCTTTAAACCTCACTCGGCATGCGCAGCGACAAGAGCAACAACAAACTATACAGCTAGTCGCATGGTGGTGAACTGTCATACACTAGGGTGAGGATAGGGGTCATCCTGAAATATCTAACGTGGGCCCTCACGATGGCTTCAGGAGGCCGGACACATTCAAACTAATACCACGGGTATGCCCTCTGTTGAGGGTGTATACCAGAGGTGTCAGTGAGGAAAGGTTAATGACCATGTTTTTCTCGTCGAATTTTGACAGGCACAATCCAAGTGATTTAACTGAAAATTTCGGTTAAATAAGCACACCCAGACTGAACACCAGTTTTCAGCTCGACCCAGTTAACTAAAATGGGATCCCAGCAGGTTTCGCTGGAACCAGTGGGGCAACTAAAAAACCAGCAAGGTTCTTGCTGGTACCAGCTGGCCGCGTCGAAAAGTTATGCTGTTCGCATCAGCTAGCGCAGTACAAAGATATAGTTCCTGTTGGGACTAAATTGTGAAACGCAGCAAGTACTGGCACAGCAGATTCGTTGGAAATTTTAATCTGGGGAACCAATTTTGTGAACTACATGTAATGCACGCAGAGGAAATAAAAGCATTCTTGATTCGCGGTGCCGCTCATCGATGATATGAAGCGCGGAAAGAAAGAGCTACAAGTTGCCGTCGTGGAGGGCTCCAGAATAATTTCGACCATATGGGGATCTTGCGAACAGCACACGAGCGTCTTTTGCGTCTCGCCTCCATCGAAACTCTGGTACTCCTGCTCAGTAGACGAGCGTCCCAACTCTCTAACCATTGTCTTCTACCGCACATGCCACTGAGCCACCGCGGTGGATGAGCCGCTCATCGCGACCATCGCGACGCTCACGCTGGCAGCCAACATCGCAGCAGGCGTATGCAGGTGAGGACCGTGAGGAAAGTGACTTGGAGGACTGGAGTCACTGGAAGCTTTTTTCCAGTGACTCTAGTGAGGACGAGGTAAAGGATGAGGTCACGTCGAGTCGCGACGGCCCGCCTTTCCCCAGGCTTGAACACGAACACCGTCTGCAAATGAGTTTTAGCAGCATATAGTCAG
Source organism: Amblyomma americanum (assembly GCF_052857255.1). NCBI lineage: Eukaryota > Metazoa > Arthropoda > Arachnida > Ixodida > Ixodidae > Amblyomma > Amblyomma americanum. The sequence continues at coordinate 158,835,030 of NC_135499.1, read as the reverse complement.
GCAACTTGGTTAAATTTCGTAGGTTACAGCGCGAAAAACAGGCGAGAACAAAACAAAAGTGGCACACTAGCAACAGTAAATCTGGCTCCTACTTCGTACCAACGCTAACCAACCGTAGAACTGCAGCATACCACATCGTGAAAAACAAACGAAATCCCGATCGCCTGCTCATTTGGGCAATAAAGTGAACTACTACTACTACTACTACTACTACTACTACTACTACTACTACTACTACTACTACTACTACTACTCCTCCTCCTCCTCCTCCTCCTCCTCCTGGTTTTTACCGGTTTTTAAAAAAAAGTAAAAAGAGGGCGTACACTGATAGACTGATATCACTTTACTGATGCACCATTTTTTGTCGCAGAACAATACCACGATACCCAGACATTCGTGTTGTTGCTTCCAACTTTGATTGAAATACTTATGTTCTATTTCTTTCATAGAAAATTGTTGGTCGTCATTACGCCGTTACGTGCTGTCAAACATGCTATTAAAATCGCATAGGGGGCGCAAGCGATGCCTGCTCTTTTGCACGTGATCGTGTTTACATCTGGAGGCGTGTGCAGCAGATGCGATCGTCATGTGGCCGAGTTAGATATGGCTTTCACCGTATTAAAAAAATTAAGTCACCAAAGGGAAATAATAGAAGGAAGTGTTATAAGTCCGTCGCCTAACCTCTTGTCATATTGCTATATAAATAACTGCTCGCTTAATGTCGTCGATTTTAAGACTGAGCATGTCACGGCGGTCGTCGACGCTGTGCAGGAGTAAGTTGCCAAGGGTGCCGCAGCTTTAATTAAAACTGCTTAGATGCTTGTGTAATGTGTGGTGCCAAATTTTATCACTTTCAGTTTTATATGGAGAGAAGGGGTGCAAGACGATGAGCTTGCAACGGTGTCTAACAGCCACGAAATATCGCTGTATTCATCACTCGGCTCCGAAGCGCCACTGAAAAAGCAGCTCAAATGGACTGCGCTACACGGTCAGTCCCTTACTAATTTGTTGTTGTTGTTGTTGTTAGCCTATCAAAAGGTGATTTAGAAAAGAAACTTATGCCTTAATTTTTTTCTTTTTCCCGCAGAACCGGAGGAAATCGAGTTCGTGTTTTGTAATGCCAACAACTTCGCATTCCTCATTAACAAATCTCACCTTGCGAGCGCAGTCTTGATTGGAGATGTGTTGGAAACCGTCTGGTGCCTGGAATCTCCGTGTGATATACTCGGAGTTAGAGTTATTGGCTCAGAACTATATGTGCTTACGTCTCAAGGAAGTCTTTGTATCCTTTTCTGGGTGGATGCGCCTGCGTTTATGAACTATGGTGTTAACGGCCAACCCATAGGTCTCGCGTTTACATAATTTATACTTGAGACACAACACTTGTCTTCCTAGCTTAGTCGCGTTGTCGCTTTTAAATCAAAGTAGGTGCGTGTGACACATTTATTTGTTGCAGTTGTAACCTGTTTTCTGCATGTTCTTGTATTTGGCATCCTTGTCAAGTGTGAACCTTGACCGTCCTGTGCAGTCGGTTACAACATTAAAGATGGTTCTCAATCTGCGCACTGGGAGCTGTCGCAGAGTTTCTGTGACACGAACAGGAGCTTGGATTTCTGCATCTGTCACCGTTCACGAACTGCCGTAATTTGTGTTGGTCACACAAGGCTGTATGCTGTGTCGCTGGGACGGTCACGAGACGAGAAAGATGCCTGCAGTCGTGCTAACAAATCTAGAGGTGTCATCACTGGCCTTGCAAAAACGAAGACTCTTTCAAGCCCCGCAACAAGTGCCCAGTGTCAGGTGCTGCTTGATCAGTCGCACTTGGCCGCCGACCAACATGTTATGTGGGTGCCGGACGACAGACATTTAGTTTTGTGCAGTGGCCTTCAAGGACTGCAGAGTCTGACAGCTTTTGAGTTGGATGCCAGTGGGATGTTCTGTGTAGTACCAAGGTAAGACATATTGATTCCTTATTTTTATTGGGTTGCAGCAATGAAGCAGTGGATGCCCAGCTGCTGAAATTACGAGTTCAGTTTCTGAGCAAGTTTGACCTAAGCTAGATGTTGACATGTTAAACCTATGGTCGAGCCGCCAATTATTGACTATGATTTGACAAAGCCTAGCTGTAGCAGTTCTAGAACAGCTCTCGTGCGTGTTGATTGAAAGCATTTCACTGATAATTTAGTTTTTCAGTAGTTTGGTATTATATATAACTCATCTGTAGTTCAGAAAAATGTGCACTTCATTCGAACACAGTTGTATTATCACCAGTTTGCTCATAGTGTGACTGATGGAAAAAAAAAAAACATTTTGTTTCACAGAACTCATTATTGTTTTAATTTTCTAAAACTTGTTTTTGCTATATTGCTTTGACCTGTGCAGTTATGGTATGCTCTGCCCTTCATGGTCCTTTACAGCCATCCTTGCACCTGTTGAGCACTTGTTATTGGTGATATTGCTTTTTAGATGTAAGGTTCAACTTGAGCTGGTAGTGTTGTCGATAAACCCTGGTGTGTTTTTGTTTCTTTTCTTTTGTAGTGAAAATGGCCTGCCTGGAACAGGATCGTTTGCTGTGGTGCATGACCCCCGAAGCACCATGGGTCATGCTGCAGCATTCCTTTTTGGGGACTGCACTGCTGCACTGACATTTGGTGCTGCCACTCGAAGACTGCTTGCCGAAGTATGCAACAGAGCACTTTTTCAGTACTGTTAAAATTACATTGTGTGCATATTATCACATTTATGGCAGAATTAGGTTAATATGGCTCCAGATTAATACAATTCGAGTGTAACTCATAGCGGTTAGCAGCCGTAGTCTGTCCTGTGACTTGCACTATGCTAGGCTAGGTGATGAAGACTGGTGTTTGGGATTTGAGATGTAGGGACATGGCAGGAGTCTGTAATCAATGTCCAGGTCAAGTGCAGCAGTCGAATAAAAAGGTGTTCTTCGTAATTTAATGCCACAGACATTTAGTTCTTGAAAAATGCTTTTTGACTTTTCGATGACAGCACTGTGTTTTCTTTGAACATTTTCACTGCAGAACTCATTTTGAAGGCTTGATCATGTGTCATGACCCACTGGTGGCCCACTATCCTTTTTTTTACCTATATGTTCTGTGACCTTCTTGGAGTTAATTGCCTGCAGTTGCTTTCTTGGTCCACTGAGAAGCTTGGGCTTTTAGAGTTTTTGCCTTATTGAGTGGTCCACTTTGTGCTGCTAGCCAGATAAATATTGACAAATGCCTTAATGCTTTTGGTTGAAACTACAAAGTTTTTATTTTATTCTCTGAATTTAAAGTAGAGATGTCAGCGTAATAATTGCTTTAATAAGACTGGGTAATGCTTAACAGGAATCTGTTTTATGCAATGCATTGAAGCTTCTGCTGTAGCACTTTGATAAAAAAAATTGTGTGCTTTCGAGTGGAACCTCGTCTATCATCACCTTCTGTATCATTGATTGCCAGATTTTCATTCATTACATAATTTATCTTTCAATAAAACACTTCAGACATAAATGACTTCCCCAGTCAAGTGCAATGAAATGTAACAACCTTCTTTTCTCTTACTGTGACCCATAATACATTGCATTTATTGCTATGTAGACATCATTAACTCCTGATGATCTAGTTGCAGTTTTTAGCCTGAAATTTTATTGAATATTATGATCTAGCCGTTTGTCACAGACGCTGTGATAGCCCTGGGAAGCTAAATTCACTGCAGAATTATAAAAGCAATTTTTTGAGACTAAGTCATTTTATCTTTCAATGAAGGTCATGGAGCAGACCGGCACCAGGGTGGCTGAGAACCTGTCCCAGTTAAATCAGTGGCAAGTCATGGCTGTGGACCTTACTGTGCTCCTTCGTGGTGTTCAGAACCGTCAGCTTGACATGGTGGCTTTCTTTTTAAAGGCAAAAGAAGAGGGTAAGTGAAAGGGCCTTCAGTGAAAGCCAGTTCTTGACATTGTTGTGGTAGCTTTTTAACACGGTAGCGTTAAGGGGCCCGTGTCGCAGAAAAAGCCGGCATCGGCGTCCGTTGTTGGCATTGGCATCATTGACCGTGCGCAAAAAATGCATGAAAAAGTTTCAGAGAAGCAATCTAGTTGGACCACCTAAGTCACGTCACCTTGTGGCGCCTTACACGCTGCCACCGTGGCAGGTGGCAGTTAATGATTGGTCGCTCAGGAAGAGCAACCTGGGCTGTACAAGCCCTACTGGTGGCAGCACCTGCCATCGCAGGGCAGTGGCGTATTGCTTAACCGCTGCACCACTCCACCAGGTGTGGTATGAGGACTGCCAGGGATCTATGAATGAAAAGTAGAGAATTGCCAATTCCGCATACATGGGCATTAACCCATTAACACTATCGTGTCATACTCTTAAAGGGACTATGCAATGAATAAAAAGTCGCTTGTAAATGTTTTCAATGCTTAGAAATGATGCTAAGAAGCATTCACACAAAGTATGAGTCTTCGGAACTCAGCCGGCAATTTATTACGAAGTTTTAAAAACGGGTTTTTAAATTTCGCAGGCCGATTGGTGTGCTCGTAGTGACCAATTTTGAAACTAAAATCGTGGAAAAAGATGTCACTGTACCCATGACGTCGCCAGGCCGCCACATGCTGTCATTCGCTGGAGCCGCGGCAGCCACGACGTCACGGGCACACTTCCGGTAGCCATGAAAATCGTCTGCTCGTGCCGCCGCGCGACCCTCTCGGGCAAGCGCGAGCCAGAGCATTGCCTTCGCGCATATGGTTTCAATTTTCCTCTGCCGCCTCCTTCTGTCGAGAGTTTCGGCGCCACTCGCAGTGGCTAGCCGAGTCGCTACTGTCGTTGCTGGCGTTCAGCCGGTACGGCGTGAACACATAGGGCTCGATGCCGATCGTGGCCGTAAGAGTGAGCAGACGCGCTTCGAGGTCCGGGTCCATTACTGCTAACTACAACAGACGACAAGCGAAGAAACCCGACGCGCGCCGCAATCACGCCACCTACGCTGCTGCTGGGGTGCTAGGAGCGGCAACCGGAAGTTGCAAAAGGGACGTCAGCAGATGACGTATTCATGGGCGGGGCCCAGTCCTAGAACTGTTTTCTTTATTTTTGTCTGGTGCCCCCACGTGGACGAGTTGAGGGGGAGAGGAGGAACGTAATTTTTAAACGTCTGTATCTTTGTTGTTATTGATGCTAGCTTAAAAATTCTTGCGTTGGGGTGATGAGTGATGAAATGCCTATCTCTCGTCTGCTTTACGTAATCTCAATTAATTTATTGCATAGTCCCTTTAAGGCGGAGCTTAAGTGTCCCCTCTAGATTTTATCAATTCTACCAAATCCATTGCTTCATTGCTGAAAAAATCGCATGTCTATTGAATAAGTGTTGTTTAACTGTGTTTACTCACTGCAGGCAGTTAGCTGATTGTGCTTAGTTTGGCTGATTGAAAAGCATTCTACAGGTGCCGAGAAATGCCTGCACTCAGCTGCATTTGTTTTATTGTACCCACGCATTGATGGCTCTGTGAAATTTTGAAATTGATTCTGTTGCTAAAAACCTTCATTTTGCTCTCTACTTGTGTGAAGCAAACTTGAGAACTTTTCACATCATAGACTATAAATAATGGCTATAAATTGACACTCCTCCACATTTCAGGTCACAGTGCCCTCTCTCTCTCTGTGTAAATCATCAGTTAAGTAAATGCACTGCAGACACTTATGTCATGAGTTATGTTGCACTCTTGTTATTAAATGGTGGTAACTGGGGTTTAGCCACCTGAATATGTACATCAGCTGCGAGGCACACTGTAGTGGAAGGCTCCTGATTAATTTTGACCACCTGGGTTTCTTTAATATGCCGTGGTATTGTACAGCATGCAGGCGTTTTTGCATTTCTCCTTCATCAAATTGCAACTGCAGTGGCTGGGATTCAACCCGACAGCCTTGTGCTCAGCAGCCGAATTCTTTAGTCGCCATGGCTGGTGCACTCTTTATTACTTATATTGCACAGCTGTAGAAGCTTAATTTGCTTTTATGCTAGACTGTTCATACCAAATGTTAACTTAATAATTCTGCACTGTAACAACATATAATGCCACACCATGATACTTTGCACAGTGATGCACATTTATATTGGAGACTCTCATTGTCACTTGCTGGTAATGCATTGTTAGAAATGGGAAAAACAATTGTTCCATGGTAAAAAGCAAAAAAAATGCACGGATTAATTAAAAACTTTGCAAACTCCTGCAAGTTCCTGCGAAACTTCAAGCAAACTTTGATAAGCCCCGTCTGTTCGATTCCCTTTCAAGCTCTGGCCGCCCAGCTCTCAAAGGATTTCGATCCACAGCAGAGCGATGCTCAACTGCAGCTACTGTCCGGAGAAGCTGAGACTTGGAGCAGAGTGTTAGAAGAGCTGACAAACGTCATAAAGCAGAATGCTGAGGACCTCTCTTCCAAGCTTTTCTCCCAACAACTCCTTCAGGTGGTATTTTGAATTGTTTGATCAGACAAGAACTAAGGAGATGTCGGGCTTGATAGAATATATGCAAGATGACAACTGTCTTTGGAATGATGGAAGACAAAGCATATCTTGCTTCTTCAGAGAAGGAAAGTCATTTTGTAATTATTTAGATAAAAGAGTTACATGACAATATCGAGGGAAAAAATATCATGCCATTAGTGAAAACCGATACCTTTCACTGTAGAAGAGGAGACAGCTGCTCCTGCAGCTCACTTGGTTGTGCACCATGCACGACGTGACATGAGGCATTCATGTGTTTGGTTTTCATTGGTGGTAATTTGCCCTTGCTTCTAATTTGCTAATTTTGTAAATAATTTCGATTAAAATAATTGCTTAGTAATGTTTATTCTCTACAAATACACTGTCGATATTTCTATGCCCACTATAAGTTATGCCTCATGAAGTGCCGCATTCTTTCATATATTTTAAGCTGTTTGATAGATGCCATGGCAGTTACAGATACTGACAAAAAGGCTCTTCCACTTGTAGCCATTGGAGAAAGGAGTGGACTAGGTTCACTTACAACTCTTGAGAAATAACTACAGCCACTGTTCTGTTCTATGTAATTATAGCAGAGCATTTGTGTTGTGTGTGCACATATTGATTACATTCTATTTTGTGTTCATCAGCGTGAGCGGGCTTCCTTGTTTAGAAGCTATGTACTTAAGACATATAAAGTAACCTTGTATAATGGATTTTATTGTAGAGAATATGGGTAGAAGCAGACAGATTTTTTTTGCACTTGTAAAGACGCAAATCAGACGCACAAGAAATGTGGACAGGCAAAATCTTTGTTGACACAGCGTAGCTCCAAGCCAAGAGTTCGAGAGCATCAGCTTCGTCTTCTTCGCAAACTGAACTGCGTCAGCTTCGTCTTCTTCAACTTTCTCTCCTTCGGCGGCACTGGCCGCTGGGGCAGCAAATCCCAGTTGTATGTCTTACACACTGTTTAATTCTTGTCATTCATTCATTCATTCATTCATTCATTCATTCATTCATTCATTCATTCATTCATTCATTCATTCATTCATTCATTAATTACTAGCAGTATTAATGGAGGATTCTTAATGCAGTTATAATACAAATAATTTTTAATGCAATAGCCCCATGGGCTCACAATGCGTCATCGGTCATAAAATTTGCCTATTGGCTGGAGGGAAGTGACATCACCAGACTGGAATTGACATCGCTTCCGGCAAAGGCATCAAAAGCTGCCAGTGCCGTCGCACTGCCAATACGTAATGCATAATGGTATTAGTTTTCCGTGTGGATTTTTTTTTTTACCAAGTGAACATAATGTATGAATGATTACTTTAAAAATGGAAAGTTTCACTTGCCAGTTATTCTGGCCTGTAACAGTCGATGAGTAGTTCTGCTGCTGCTCCTTTCATTCACTTGTATGTCAAGAATATCAACATGCCTTTTCTTCGCATGTAACTTAAACTTTTTAAAAATAATATATGTAGCTGGGATGTCTCTGAAGTAGCTGACACAAAATACTGTAGATGAAATCTTGAAGCCTATGTTGTTGCATTGCCCCCTTTTTCAGCTTCTTCTCTCTAGCCTCGTCCATCTCTTGACCATGCTGCACCCACGAGATATGAATGACAGCTGGGTCGAAAGGGCAGATCTTCGTAGACAGATCTGTAAGACTCTTGCCAACTACCTAAGTCAGCTCCGAAGCCACGTGCATCGTAACCTGAATGAACAACCTGCTAAGCCAAGAGTCATCACAGAGAAGCCAACACTGGACTGGGACAAACTCACTGACCAGGTGGCCATCTGTTGCCTTTTTCTAGCTTTGATGCTAGCTGTGATACACACAAAAGCACATTTCTACCAGGGTTCTGTGGCAGTTTTTCTTGTGTGCGCTGGTCAGTTTGACTGCCCACCTTCGTGATAACTTGCTCACTGGTTGATGCTGCGGTGTGCATGGCAGTTTCAAATCGATTTAAATCAAGTTTATTGTGTGCATATGGAACCAAGGAACTGTACACATTATTATTGACATGTACCATCTTTGCTAAAAGTAACCAGGCTACGGCGTTTGTTTCTGAGTTGCGTAGCGGAGCACTTATGGCATTCCTTAAGCTCTAAATATATGTAAGGTAAAGAGAACCTATGTACTCACCTTTCGAGACCATTTGGCATTTAAGGGTGCCATAAGGGCTCTACCATGTGGCTCAGAAGCAAACCCTGTTGCCTGGTTACTTTGGGCAAAGACTTTACATTATAGTACATGCATACAATACTCACATTATAATATTAGCACTCTACCATGTGCGCAGTGCAAAAGTGTAGGAAGCTCTCTTGTGCCTCCATTGGTCTGACATGCCTTGCCAAGCTTAGAGCCTTGCTTGTTAGTGTTCCAGCTAAATGCTCTTTCTGGCATTTCTTGTGCAAAGTTATAAGCTGCATTGTAGAAAAATTACGAGCACCATTTATAGTTTACAGCGTCATTTATAGTGTACAGCATTATTTATAGTGTGCAGCATCATTTATAGTGTATGCAGTGGCTTTACATATCCTTGCCTTCAAGAGGGCCGGTTCTACCATTGTATGCTTGCCATTTTCTCAACTGCATGCAAAAGGTACGAGTAATGTGAGAATAAAATTTATGGCTTTTTTTTGCACGAAGTTGAAAGTGACTGTTGTGCACAACTAGCCTTTGGGGCTAACCTGTACTTACCCCTTAGCCCCACTTGTGCAGATATATTTCTTATCTCTGCCTGTGAACATATGTCAGGAACAACTGCAGCGTGTTCTTTCAGTACCAGTACAAGTGGCCACTAGTAACAGCTTAGTAGGCTCACCTTTCTGTGGATGTTTTAACCTTTGGCAGCAGTTACAGTGCTTTCTTCAGAAGAATATTCATTTCTTGTTCTTCCACTTAGCTGGATGTTTTGACGATAGCAGGAGCATTTTTTAGCGAGGCTGTGTTTGGTTGAAAGACTGACTTGCACATATTCCAAATTTTTGTGCCTTTGATTCTTTTCGTAGTGCTGTTGTTTATGCTTTCTGTGCATATAGACTAATGGTTTTTCATTGTATTTCTCTTGGTGCAAAATACTGTTCTTGTGCAGGAGGTGATCCTTCATTGCGTTCGCAATGGACATGTGCCTGAGGGTCAATATCACCTGCTGCGTCGCGGCAGGCCAAAACATGCAGCACTCTTGAAATCCTTCAAACAAGTGGCAGAGCAAGAAGCTCTGCGGTGTTTGAGCAGAAAGGAATTTTCCAAGGCTGATCTCATCTTGGGCAATGTGGTGAGCCATGCGTTCTGTTGCGCTTTCTTATTTATTTTATGCATTAAATGCAGTATATGTCTTAACAAGCATAGTTCCAAGGCGTGCGTAAATGTATATTGTTAACAGACAGCATGCTGTTTTTTTGTTCCTAGCTTAAGACTTATGGTTGTTAAGTAAGAGTTGGATCATTTTGTTGGTGACTGACGTGTTCCCCGTTCCCCAAAAAATCCGGCGTTGGCATTGTCGGCATTGTGAGCGAAAAATCACAGGCATGGCTGTGGCAGGTGGAACACCCAGGTTACGTGACCTTGCGGTGTCATCACAGTCTGCCCTCTGGACAGTGAGCACACTGCCCACCATTATAGGTGGCAGTTAAATTGATGATTGGTCACTCGGGAAGAGCAACTTGGGTCGGACATGGCCCACCGGTGGCAGCACCTGCCATCGCAGGGTAGTGGCGCATCACTTAATTGCTGCACCACTGCGCCAGGAGGGGTATGAGGACTCCCAGAGTTCTATGAATGTTAAGTAGAGAATCTCCTTCTGCATATATGGGAATTAACTCTTTACTCTATTGTGTCATACCTTTGAGGAGGAGCTGAATTGTCCCCTCCAATTTTTTTTTTTGATCCTTCCTCATAATTGTTTTTAAGCCAGCAAACGTTTCATGCACCTTTTTTTCTAAATGCCCATTCTGCACAGGGATTTTCTAGCTCAGAGAAGTTAAAAGAAATGCTCCTTCTCTGCCGAGACCGTGGCATCAGTAGACTGCTGAAGGAAGAGCTCTTGAATACAGGAGTCTTTACCTATGACGACACTCGTCTTCTGGAGAAGTCTGCCAAGATTGAAGCCGTCTTCTGCGATGACAGGTCATGGGCCTGCTTTTCTGCAACACGGCATCGGTGAGGCAGTGGGTTATATTCTGGTATTGTTAGTGCGAGATTCTGAATGGGGACACATTATTATTTCAATGTTCTAGACTTTTGTTTCTTATACTTTGGTGGCACTAGCTGTCTCTGGAACTGTCTGCTTAAAAATCCTCTGCAGTCCTTCTTGTGGATGGGGTTCTCTAAGATTCTAAAAGTTGACTTTCTTGAGGTTCCATTGCAGGGGGCTGATTTGTGGGCAACTCTTAAGAGGGGATGGTTGGGGAGGTGGGGGGGGGGGGGGTGATCTTTTTTTAACAATGCATTTATTGAGCTGTTTCTTGATCAAAATGAATAAAATAAATAAAGGCCAATGTCACCTTCCATGGAAGACTCCTTGCTTGGGAAAGGGGCAGTTCCTCTCTATCTCCCGCACCCCCTTTTCTTAAATTCGCCCTTTGGCTTGATGGGTTACCTACACAAAAGGTACTATATTTGGATGTCTTTTGAGGTTTCTGAAATAATACTTTTGTAAAATGTCTTCAAACTGTATTGAAAGAATAAGCCTGTTATACGTAGTGGCACAGGCAGGAGCTTATTGGTTTACGTTTTTTTTTATGGCAGCTCCACCATACTTTTTGTATTGAAAGAATATTGAACGCCTTGCACTACGTCTTCTCTGAAGTATCCATGTGTTGGCCTGTTCATACCTTTTCATGTTTCCTAGTGCCATTGCCAAGCACAAGCAGCCATATGGGTCCAAGCAAGCAGTTCCCACTGTGAAACCATGCCAGCCACCAGATCTGAGCCTTCACTCAAACATGGCGACAAACCATGGCTTGACAGCACCCTACTGTCGACTGGCTCCCTGTTGGCTCAAGTTTTGGGAGTCTGACACCATTGACAGGGTGTTAACAGAAGGCCATGCAGTGCTTGCTTCGCAAGGTTGGTGCCGGCCAGTTTTTAATGGCTAATTGTGATTAACAGACTTGTGCTATATGGGTCTTCTTTTCACATAAGAATTGTTTTACCTATAGCAGCTGATAAAAATATATATGCTTTAACATTGCGGCGATGTTCGGCATGCACACGTCCTTGTCAGGGGCACATTACATAGAATTGAAACCTGTTAGGCTTCGGTCTCCACAAAAGTGGAATCCGAACTACAAGAGATTGTGCTGGTTTTGTATGCAAACGGATTTTTTTTTTTTTTGAATTTTGTGGTTGGCAGAAATTCACATGCCCACACTTTGATGTTCACAGTGTCTAGATTTGGTCTCTTTGCAGTTTTTATTATTCTGCATGGAGATTGTGTAAAGCTGTTGAGCTTTTGCAGGTCTGTCATGTCCCTTCATCCCCAAACCACCAGTACAGGTAATATCTGGTCACAGATGTTATGTTTGCTTTCTTTTCTTTCTTTCTTTCTTTTTTTAGACCACAAATGCATTTTTGCTTTTAAACTCAAAATCCACAATCATTAGTACAACATATTGAGAGGTCAATCAGGATCTGCTTCTTTGTATTATGAGTTTGGTGCCCTGACCATCTATTGCTTTGCAGTTTTGTGCATGTACAGTATAGAGTTGAGGCTCGATTAAGAAAATTTGCTCCCTGATCTGTTCAGTTATATGTGCCATTTTTTGTAAAATTCGTGCTGTCTGCATTCACTTTTTGAATGAGGTAAGTATGCTTTATAACTTACAAATGCGCTTAAAATGTGGATCCACACATAATACGAGGTGTAATTTGGGGATAGCAGAAACAGGAAAACGTTTCATCAGCATATAATGCGAGTGAGAAAAGCTCGCCAAAAGCATTTATTTGCACTGCATTTCCTGCTTGACTCGGTGACTCAATGGACACTTGCGAGGTGTACACGGAGCGCCACCCCATGCCAGGTGTTGGAAAGGAGCTTGTACCTCCATGTGTCAGGCTGGTTCGCTCCCCTCTTGCGCTGACACTTGATCAGAGAATTTTATGCTGTGAAGAAAAGAGCAGCTCACACTCGTCCTGTCACTCGTGGGAGCCACGTGGTTCTCCGATTGGTGCAAACCAGTGTGCCACTTCAGGTGTGCGTGTGCATGCGGGCTTGTGACTTGTAACGCACGCATGTGCAGTTGCAGACCGGCTCCAGCATATGCGCATGCACGCAGGTGTGTGGCGTTCCAGAAGTGTCCTGTGAGTTATGGCTTTAGTGATCGTCGTTATCGCATGTGCCATCTTCCAAGAGTCCCTTGTCATCAAGTAGAACTCTTGTACAGGCTGGTTGGTACATCAGATTTACAAAAAAAGACGGCGCGACAGACGAAGACAAAGGAGGCACACAAAATGACAGAACCGGTGCCTCTTTTGTCTTCGTCTGTCGCATTGTCTTCTTTTGTAAATCTGATGTACCAACTAGCCCATACAAGAGTTCTGCTTGAAGAAATTTTTTCTACAATGGGCCCTTTACTTTTTCGAAGCTTCCGCACTGAACCTCATCACTGTCTCTACTCGCCAGTCCCAAGTCATTTCCTACTGCTTGAAACGGAAACTGGTTCTTTTGGAAGCTCAATATCTCTTTCATGTTTTAGAGGTGCTGGTCCTGTCGTTTTGTGTGCCTCCTTTGTCTTCGTCTGTCACGCCGTCTTCTTTTGTAAGTTCCTTGTCAGAGGTACCTTTTCATAGCAACTCTACTTCGGTACCGTCAGCCATGTTTGATATCCCACATTTCTTGAAAGCATGACTGGCAAGCTCCTTGGGAATGCTGGCCCAAGAGTCTCTTGTAGAGCTTGGCTGGAGAGGCCTATTTCAGCTGTCCGGCGGCAGTAACCACAGGATCTCTTAACCTCATCCAGTCTTCTGTGTAGCAGCACTTGATGCGGTGTCAATGCTTCCTGCAGCTACAATTACTTTCCTTTAAAAGCAGCCAACTACTGCTTTTGCTGTGCCAACATCGTGGGAGGTGCGATCGTCCTGCTTCCGATAGCGTGGGCTTCATTAGTTCAGCATCATGAAATGGCATAGAAATCGAAACCATTGTATCAGCTAACTGACACTACTGCTACATAGTGCCTCCTCTCGCTGGAAGCCTGACGATTAAGCCTGAATATTAACAAGATTGGAACTGCGCATTTAGTCTGAAAAGAAACATCATATTGGTGCTGACTAACAACTGAAGATTTTATTGTTCTGACACTTGGGCAAATATACAGCAAGTATCAAACAACAAGAGGAACAACAAAGCCTGATAGACAGATAAGCGAACAGAATCACTCGGGGAAAACCATTATCACTGAGCTCCTGATAGGAAATGTAACTCCTTATCCAGAAGGACCACGGGAGGAGTGCTGACACAGCGCTCTTTTAGGCTCGCGATTTTTTGGCCCTCAGTGGTTTCTCGGGTGGTTTTGTTCATCGCACCTGCGAAGCATGCTCGTGTTGCTGAACTTGGGTATGCATTTACAATCTCTGCAGTGAATACCCAGGCGGCCTGAAATTCGTTCTTTCACATTGTAGTTGTGCTCTGATAATCCTTTATTAACGCATCTGCTGGTTTAGCCTACGTACACATGGCCACAAGACAAGGGAATTGAGTACACGACACCTTCAGCGCAAGAAACGAACCACTCGCAATGATTTATGGTGCAGCCAACTTGTCTTTGACCGATTTGATTTACACGCTTGCACAGACTTGATAAGCAATCCGGAGCCGAAAACAGGACATCTATTCCTACTCTTCCTCCTAAATATCTCAAGTTGTGTGAAATGATGTGTGTGTATGGAATAATTTTTGTGGGATTTAAATGGTATATGGTCAAGTGGTGGTGGAAATATCGAAGCATGCAGTCGAGGGCTTATAAGGGGACAGTTTACAGGCATGCCCAGACAAGTAGTGAAGAAATGGTGTTTGTCCAATGTGTTTAGTCGACTTGGCAGCTCTGGTAGCTTTATGTGCACTGAGCAATCATTGGTTGGGAATGCTACTTTTGTCGCACTCGGTTTAAGCATGACAAAACTTGTAAGATGTCCAGTGTCCGCATTTCGCCGACAGCTAGCATTCCAAAACTGAAATTCAGTGGCAGTCGACTGTGTTGTTATTTATTTCTTCTAATTGTTGTTTGTCTGCAGGCTAGTTTGAGCAGGATGTAGTTCTAGCTATTTAGGGTTTAGCAGTGTCGCCCAAGTAATGCACATGATACATTTTGCAAATTAATGTATATGAAATAAACAGCAATGCCATTGCTATCTCTTATGTTAGCTAACATGGCGGTGTAAAATGTTTTCGTTTAAGTGGTTGCTACCAGGGATTTATCTGGCATTTGTGCTGGCACAGGAGCTACAGAAACGCTAGTACTTGCCTGCTTGTTTTGTCCTTTGGTGAATGAGGTGTTTTGCAAGTCTAAATCAATTTCCTTTTCTTACAGACAATGTTCACCTGGGGCCTGGCAATGAGTCCTGGTGTCTTTTGCTCGAATATGGGCTGCTTGAGAAAGCCCTGGCCAATCCACTGCCATGCGAAGCTGTGGAAGAGACTGGCTGCATGACACACATTCGTCGCATGCTCTTAGCAGCTTTGGCAAGGTAGGCAAATCCAAACGAATATTCTTAGCTCTGCGTTAAAGGGACAAGTGATCATATTTGAGGTAGTTGATGCGTAGCAAAGGGAACTGTTAGCTGAAGCACAAAACGTGGAGGGATGTTTAGAAGAGGTAGTTAACAGCTAATTAATGACAGGAAAAAATTGTCAAAGAGCTTGATTACCTTCGTTCCCATTGATTGCATGCATGCCGTTTGATGTAGTGACAATTCAGCATGCATAAATAGTTGCGCCTTTTCCAAACAATGTTGTGTTTGAGCCCAACTCAAGTTTTAAATGTTTGCAACGATGGGCTGCAGATCAGTATCTGGGCTGTGCATTCCTACTGATCATTTGGAAGTCCATAGGAATGCTCCCTCTCTGTCACAAATAGATGCTTATAGTGTGGCAGTGAAAGGTCATGTATTATTTTAATGGGTGGGGCTTCAAAGATTCTTGCTTAAGATAGAGGTGTCAGTCGGCAATATGTGTTTGCAATTTGTTATGCATGTCATGTTTTGTGCATTAGCTGCCAGTCCTAATGACTAAAACTTCTGTCACACAGCCGATTAGGTACTCCCTTGAACTTCCTTGATCTAAAGGAGTGCAAAGAAGTTTCGCCTCAAAGGAGTTGTTGCTGTGTCACACGGCCTGTGGTGAGCTTCTCAGAGGAGCTACCAGGGGCCAATTAGGCACTGTTCATTTAGCACAAACCAATGTTTTCCGGCACAAACAGACAAAAGAAAAAGTTCAAAACTATTGAAATGGTATTTCTGTGGTACTTTTTTTTCTCACAAAATGTAATTTTCTAGAGACGTCATTAAAGGACTATAGACACCAAGTTTTTGCTTGCGTGTTTTCTTCTTTCAAACGATGCGTTAGACATAGACATTCATATACATGGAGCACCCTCTGGTATTCGTGTACGACCGCTAAATAATTTATAATTGAATTTCTTCTTGATGCTGTTTCGGTTTCAGTTTCATTGACTCAACGCTGACTGTTGATGTCAAGTTGATGTTTTGGGCACGTGATAATCGCTGACAGGTCACTTTTTGTCATTCCAGGTCTTGGAAGAGGCCAGATTAAATGTCGTAGTGAATTAAAACTACATAGCAGCGATTATATTTCTGTTTTTCTTGTGGATCACGTCACCAAAACATCAACTTGACGTCGCAGTCTTCATTCAGTTGATGAAACCAAAACCGAAACAGCATGGGAGAAGAAATTCAATTATAAATTATTTAGCGGTTCTAGGCAAATACCTCCCTGTAATCCATGTATTTTAATGCCTAACACATCTTTGACAGAAGAAAACGTGCAATAAAATTAGGTGCCTATAGTCCTTTAAAAACTAACATTTTTGCAGAAAAAAAAGAGCATGTTGCCAGCACAGTGCTTTTGTCTTCCCTGCTGAACACCACGTGGGGCATTGTGGAGGAAGCTGCGCGGGTTGCACGAATGCATTGTCCATCATAGCGCTACACAGCTACGCGTGCAAGGCGCAAGCAAGCGTGTGACAGTCAAGGCAAGCCGTCAAACGCGTAGTTTGAATGTATAGTGCAGTTGCTAGAATTGAACATAACTGAGCTGGAATACTTATTTTATGTGATAAAAATTAAAAACTAATACTATAGTTTCTAGTAAAGATAAAATTATTGCAGAGAAGGTTATTTACTTGCACGGAAGTAAAATGCATTGGAAATGAGATTACTCCCTTCACCCATTGAAGATGATCAATCTCCTTTCACTGGGAACTTCTTTTAACTTCCTTCCTTTAAAGACTTCCATGCAACACTGGGCGCATTTTCCTCGACCTAAAGACCGCTTTGGTTGAAGGGAGTTGAAAGGAGTTCAGCTGTGCCCGTGTGACAGGGGTACACAACGGGTTGAGTTTTAGCATTCTGAAGGCATGTTTTATCATAGCTAGGGGTTGGACTTTTAGGTTTAAACTGAAAAAATTCATTGAAACTGTTCAGAATTCAATTTTTGAGGTTCGGTGTTAATGGAAAAAGATCAGTGACGCTTTGCATGCTCACCTTTTCAGTGTGTTTTGCATGCGTTGCATGCTGACTCCGCAGCTAGCCACCTATTCAGCGGGAGTTGCACACATTCAAAAGAGAAAATTGACAACGTATGGAAGCCAGGAGCAGGATGAGACAGTGGTGCAACTGGATGGCGCAGTTGTGCACTTTGAAGCATTGTGTTGCTACCTTACACGTCCCTGAAGGCTGGGAGGCTTCATATCTCACCATCTTCTAGTGAAGCATTGTTTGTTCACTGTCACAAAACCATGCATAAGCGTCACAAAAAAGTGTCATGTACTGGCTACCTCAATGGTTCAGCAGCAGTTCCATTGCTGCTGTCTACATGCAAACCAAGTGGTGATCCATCCTCTCGCTCACCCCTGTGTAATAATAACCTAATGACAATATCACAACCCAGTTTTTGGAAGTAAACTGCTACTTGTGTTTTTGTGTGACGGTTGCTTAATTTACCTTGGTTACCGTTTTTAATAGTGATACTGTGCTTCCAGGCATTTAAGTTTGATCGTTTGTGCGTTTCGTGCCGACAAAAAGGCCAAGATAAACTCTTAAAGGGTTGCACAGGAATACCAGATTATATCACTGAAAGAAAACCATTAACTCACTCATGAAAATTAATATTGCCACACTGCTGACATTCTGCTGGCGCCACCTGGTGGCCAAACCTGTCTCCCAGCGCGTGGCCGAACGTCGTCTTCTGTCTCGAATGAGCACGGCGGTTCGGCAAGCCTCGCCCTAGTAAATGGCTGTTTCCCGCTTCTTGCTACGTTTGTCAGTGACAATATTGATAAAAAAAAAGTGAAGAAACTACATTCTGAAATAACTGATGGTATTTTGCTGTGAGTGGAGCTGTGAACATGTTGCAGAGTTTCTGAGTATTGTGCATTTGGGAAGAATTAGCACTGAATCCTTGTTTGGTGCCGTTATGGCTCCGCTGACACACTGCAAAAGCATGTGGCATAATTTATGTGCTACAGAATAAATTTACATTTGCATAAAGAGATGGTCATTCCGTAAAGCACTGGTGACCTGTTGCTAAAATGGCATACAAAACTCAAACTAATAAAAAAAGAACACAAGAGCAAAAAAAACACTGAAATTCATTGAAAAATTGTGGATGTAGGCATATTATATATATTTTTAAAGCAAGACATTTACAGCAATGTTTTAGTGCAGCAAATGTGCCACACATAGCTTTTACATTACCTTAGGCTTCGTAGAAAGAATGCTTGGCAGTGTGCACCAAAAGAATTTTTCGAGGTGGGGTAAGGTTTCAGTCTAATTTCATTCCCTTCATGGCACCTTGCATAGGGAAGGGCACGTGGATGAGGACACGCTGGAAGATTTCGAGGCACTCCTTGGTCTCCTGGGTGAAGCTGGCCTGAGCCCATCTCAGCTCGCAGCCGCGCCACTTGGGGCAATCACACCTGAAGACTTTGTGCACCGTATGGTCCACTTCTGCCTCCAGCACCGGCTGTATCACTTGCTCTACCTTTTTCTCAAAGATCTGTGGTATGCAGCTATGATTCTTTCATTCCCCTGTGTGGTAACATGTACATACCATTCAAGTGAAAGCTGCTTTAGAACTGCGCATTATATACACCTCTCTCTCTCTCTTTTTTTTTATCATGTTGTGCACTTTGTGTCAATTTCTGTGACCGTTTAACTGTAGTACAGACCTATCTTTGAATCTGATCAAAAGGTGTGTTGCAAAGCTTTGCAGGGTTGTGCTGTTAAACTTTGGCAACAAAAGTGTTATGATTGTCAAAGCGGCAGATACATGGGAAGGAGCACCCTCATGGAAGAAATTTAAAACCTCAAGGAAACTGGGTAACCTTCAGGTTTCTTCTGGATCTCGCATTTTATTATGGCAATAGTTGCATATTCATTCCTGAAAATTTGTGTGCTATTAGAGGTGTGTAGTAGAGATAGCATATTTAGTGTTAATGCTTAGCTTGTACTTATTGTGATTTGTTATGGCTGTAACAGAATGAGATGTTATGCTTACAGGAAGTCGAATAGCTATAAAGTTGGTTTGTAATGTTTTGTAATCGTTACTAGTGGTCTGCACTGAGTGATTTGTTGGACACTTTTTTTTATTAATGTAGTGCAGTTCAAACAAACTGTTGTTTAAACGCTTGTTAGCATTATTTCTTTTGAGAAAAAAAACAACCATACTTCAAGTTGCATAGAAGCTTTCTCAAACACAATTTTCATGGCGAGGAATGACATACCATATATGCTCGTGGATAAGCAGCCCTGGTGTATAGCTTGCACTCCCCACTTTCTCTGCAAAAATTCTGAAAGAACAAACAAACAAACTAAAACGTGCCAAAAATGCGCCTGGCCCCACAAAGTGCTCAAGATGGCGGCAGTTAGTTTTTCCCACACCACATCAATTATCATCATCGTTGCACAACACGACGTTTCCATGGTTTTCTGTTTCCAGTTTTCATGGTGCCTTGCCTAGCACCATTTGGTCTTTGTTATCCGGTGCTTATTTTGGAAGTCTGAGGGCTGCTTGCAGAATCTGTTGTGTTGAGTGCACTGTCGTGTGGCAGATTGCGTGCTTTTGAACACGAACAAAAAAGCAGTGGGCAAGCGCAGACGATCCTACACTGCAGGCTTCAAATTTGGTGGCAAAATACGCTGAGGATCACGGTAAACGGGAGGCCGGGCACGAAAAGTGTGAAGCAGTGAATACACGAAAAGTGTGTTCGCTGCTGGTGTATGCAAATGCAAGACCTCGCCGAGACTACCCAAACCTGGAAGGCTTTCCATGGGAAGCAGTGCAAGTTCCCAAAACTTGAAGAGGACCTCGTTGAGTACGTTCGCACTACAAGGAGTAACAGCTTCACGGTGCCTATAGAAATGATCCGCATGTAAGCAATCACTATTGCTCAGCACATGAACATTCGACCTGCGGACTTCAAAGCCAGTCGAGGGTGGCTTCAGCATATGAAATGGCACCAACTCTCGACCCGCAATCGAACAAAGTTGTGCCAGACACTGCCAGCCAAATACGAGGACCAAATAATGAAGTTTCATCACTTTGTCAGCGCACTTCGGAGGGAGCATGAGTACGACCTCGTCACAGATAGGCAATGCTCGTCAGACCCCTGTCTGGTTCGATGCCCCTGAAAATTGCATGGTGGAAGCCAAAGGGGCAAAAAGTGTCTCGTGCGCACTACTGGCGCCGAACGACAAAGGTGCACAGTAATGCTTTGCATCACCGCTGATGGAAGGAAGCTTCCACCGTGCGTTTTCTTACCAAGAGAGAAGTTCCCCCAGGGTATCGTAGTCCGAGTGCAAGAAAAAGGTTGGACGTCAGACGAATTGGTCATAGACTGGCTGAAAACAGTCTGGCAGAACCGAGCAGGAGGCCTACTACGCCGCAAAGCTCTTCTTGTGCTCGACAGCTTTAGAGGGCACCTAACAAACCGAGTGAAGACTCCGCTGGCAGACTGCCGAACGGACTTTGCCGTAATTCCTGGTGCCCTCTCAAGTGTGCTACAGCCGCTCGATGTTTGCTTTGGCCGGCCATTCAAGACGGAATTTCGGCGGTGCTACACCGAGTGGATGGCCGCGGGCAACCACGGAATAACTCTGACAGAGCGATTGAAGCCAGCGTCCCTCCAGCAAGCGTGCGCTTGAATTCTGCACGTGTGGTGTTCAGTGTCAGCGATCATCATCTCAAAGAGTTTTAGAGTCACACCAACGTACGTCATACAAAGAGTTTTAGAGTCACAGGGCTGTCAAACGCCATGGACGGCACACAGGACGACCAGCTTTGGGAGCACGCCAATGAGGCGAGCTAGTCCAACAGCGGTGAGAATGCCGATGAGCTGAGCTCATTCGACGGTGATTAGCGTGAAAGCGGCGATGAATGGGGAAATAAAATGTTCATATCTGTCGCCAGCTTTTTAATTATCTGACGCAGTAGTCGCAGTGGCACTACAGTGTGTTATGTGTACCTATAGGCCTGATTCATGTATAACCCACACCTGAGAAAATTTGATAAGAGAATTTGATACACTAGTATATACGGTACGTTGTCAGCTAGTTCTTAGCTAGCGCTTGGTAAAATGTTCTTAGCAAGTTATCTCAAGTGTTGTACATTGTGACCAATTCGTATACCAGATATTTTATGTTCCCCGTGTAAAGCATGCTGGCATAATGTTTGCACATGTAATATTAAAAATTTCTATTGTCAGTGCACTAATCTATTAGAATGCAACAATATACCTTATCAGAGTTTTGGGAAGAAGTATGTATTGTATTAGATTGATATATGCATATTGCTTGAGATATGGCATTCATACAAAGCAACTACAGTGGAATCTCAATGATAAAAATCTCATGGGTTTGCGAAAAATGTATGTATTATCAAAAAATGAAAATCCATTTGCAGAAGCACAGGAAATACATTCACGCAGATGTGTTTTTAGCTGATGGGATTTATTTACAGCCATGTGCCACCATTCACTGCTCACGGTATCTACCGCACTACTGGTGATCGCAATGTCAGTGGTGTACAGGCTGCACGCCACTGCTCAGTACTCATGCTGCCACTCAATGTTTGTGGTGCATACTATACGATGTGCAATTGCTGAATATTTGACAGCGGGTCGTGTGCTATCGCTCATTACTCACGGTGTGTACCACAGGACTGGTGATCGTGGTGTTGCTGACATGCAGGTCGCACGTTGCTGCTCAGTGCTTGCCATGCATACTGCATGACTAGCAATCATGGCACTTACAATGCGAAGGCATTGCTTACTGCTCGCGGGTGCAGTTGCGGCTTTCACGTTCATATCATCCGTTGTGCGCAGAAGAGTGTTCGGAACAACCAAATATCTGCCCATTATACACAAGGAATATTTTACGGATTCCTGTCATACAGAAATTTGTATCGCCCATGATCAAATCATCAAAATTTTACTGTAGCTTTCCTTCATCATTTCTTTCAGGCAAGAACTGCCACCGCTGTGCCCTAAATGCAATGGTTCCTTTGTGTCAGCTTTGCGGGAACACTGGCGCTGGATGGAAGATCCGAATGGTGAACCCTGCTTTTTTTTTTTTCATAAAAACAATACAGGAAAATTTAGGCTTTGTGGTTAATCAGCTTCTATAACAAATAATAAACAGTTTGCTTTTAAAACACATTATTTTGCTGCGCAAGAACGTATTAATTTCTTTTTATTTAATGCACCCACTACATATTGAGGTTTTAAAATGTGCGTTGGCTACTTGTAAAATAGTAAAAAGCTGCGTTCACTTGTTGAATAATGCTGTCCTTTTCCTTGTGTGAGGTAAACATTTAAAACAACATTTTTTTTTTCATGTTATGATGAGGTTACGTGGCATTTTAAAAGGTCGATTCACTGGGCTGATACTTTCAAGAAGGACATCATTTTGTATGCAGTGAGAAAAATAAATAGTGGGCACTATTTCTAAGCACTACAATTATGGCCTAGTTAAAGTGATTGGCCTTTTGTAGCTCTATACTTGCTATTTGTTGTCATGATATATCGGGTGTTTATAACTGTTTACAGATCGTTATTTTAAGCCCTGTGAGAGATACGTCGGTGCGGTATGTGCAGGTGAATTGTACAGCAAGGCCGACATTATGTACAACCTTTGTCCGTAAAGTTCCGAGACTGAGCCCATTAAAAAAAGATGCGTTTAACATTGAAATCATTTGTGCAGCACCCCTTCGAAATAGTCTCCCTTGCAGTCTATACACAGCTTCCAACGCTTCTTGAGGTCTTGGAAATAGTTGCATAACGCTTCTTTTGGCAGGGCTGTCTGCTCCTTTGTCGTGGCGTCTTGAATGGACTCCATGCTCCCCATCCAGCGACCTTTTAGGGTTCTCTTCAAACGAGGAAACAGGAAAAAACCGCATGGGGAGAGGTCAGGCGAGTATGGCGGATGGGGAAGTACAGTAATGCTGTGCTCGGGGAGAAATTTTGACACGCTGAGAGCAGAGTGCGGCCTTGCATTATCGTGGAGAAGGCTCCATTGTCCAGATGCCCATAAGTCAGGGCGACGGCGTCGCAGTGTATCACACATGTGTTGGAGCACGCGGATATAAAACTTCTGATTCACCGGCTTCCATTATGGAACGAACTCGTGGTGTATGACTCCTCTGGCATCGAAAAATATTGTCAGCATCATCTTTGTTTTGGTCTCTCGATGCCGGAGAACTTGTGGACCGCCATTTGGCGCTCTGCCTCTTTGTTTGAGGGTTATATTGAAAACACCCATGTTTCGTCTTCAGCAATGATGCTGTCGACGAATGCAGCATCCTTCTCTGCCTCGGAGAGCAAATCAGTGCTCACTGATGCCCGCGTGTCCTTCTGGTCCTGTGTGACGGAGTGCAGCACAAGTCTGGCATTCAGCTTTCATTTCCCCAAGTTCTCACGCAAAATTCGGTGGCATGTTGTCTTACTAATGGCGAGAGCATCTGATAGCGTGCGGACTGTAATGGTGCGGTCTTGCTGTACGATTTCCCTGATCCGAGCCACGTTTTTTTCATTTCGTGAGGTTGAAGGGCGCCCCTGCCTTGCGTTGTCTTCCACCGACGTTCTCCCCGAAACAAACTTCTTGTGCCACTCGAAAACTCGCGATAATGGCTCGTTGCCATAAGCGTCACGAAGGAGCTCATACATCTATGTGGCTGTCTTGCCAAGCTTTACACAGAATTTTATGTTTACACGCTGTTCGAGGTGGATGTCCATCTTTCCACATTCACTCACAGTAGAATGCGCAGACGACAAGTGACAACATATTTTTTTCTACATGTAGTGCCATCTAGCGGCTGCCACAGCAATTAGCATAAATAGCTCAGGTTAGCCCGAATAGATGGCACTACACATACGCACCAACATTTGTTTTGGGGAATCATTTCTAGAGAAGAAAATAAATCAGTCCCGAAACTTTACGGACAAAGGCTGTACGTGATAGAGCTCAGTGATTAAACGATTGACTAAAATTAACAAAGCAACTTTTTTGCTTTTCTTTTAGGGGCCAACATTATATTAAAATATTGAAGGCCTTCGACATAGAAGCTGAGTGCAGTTTATAAATATTCTTTATCGGCAATGGAGTTCGATGTATTTAACATCAAACTCATTTTTTTAAGCTTGTAAAGTTGCCTTCCCACAATGCACATTTTTAAAACTGCGTCGCTCGCATTTCTAATCCAACAAATATGGAAGCCCTTTGTCTATTCCATGCCGTAGAAGCAGTTAACGTGATTTCCTCGACAATACTACGTCCAGCAACGCCGTTTTAAAAATGTGCATTGCGGGAAGCCAACTTTACGAGCCAGAAAGTGCATAATTTTTATATTAAATATTTCGAAATGCATTGCCGATAAAGAAAACTTAAAAACTGGACTCAGCTTCTATGTTGACAGCCTTCAATTTTTTAATATATTGTTGGCTCTTGAAATATGAAGTAAAAAAAGTTGATTAGTTGATTTTAGTTAATTAATCGTCTCATCACTGAACTCTATCACGTACATAATGTCCACCTTGCTGTACAATCCTCCTGCACAGACTGGACCGACATATCTTTCACAGAGTTTAAAATAACGATCTGTAAGCAGTTGAATAAAACACCTGCTAAATTCCTTAATGAAGGAAGCCATGCTGTCCATTATATTAAACTTTGTTGCACCAGCTTTTGTGGTAGATATTGTAATCAGAAAACCAAAAAAAAAAAGCAGTCTCAACTGCATGAACATATGAAATCTCAAAATTTTATATGCATTGTACATTAGCATATTCTTTCTGTTGGTAACTTCAATGAAAATTACTACATGTAGACACTGCAGGCATTAGCTTGTAAAAATGCCAGAAGGCAAGGTTTTGTTTAGGTGAGACACTATAATAACTGTTTAGCTTATTGCGCTCAGTGACCTGCATAGAATTACCACGTCAGTTTTGACTCTCTTTTCGTGAACCAATTTGAAGAGCCTTTTCTGCAGCAAGAACAAGATTACAGTATTTTTTTACATTCTTGACACTGCCATAATGCAGCTTTTTTCTCAGCTGCACTTGATCAAGGTTGTGCAGGTGTGCTGGCTGGCAGAGTCTACCCAAAATGATTAGGCCTTTCAGGCTCTAAATACATGTCTATAACACCATGCTGGTGTTGTGCAGATGCGGCCAAAGCACGGCGTGCCATACTGGCACTTGCACGATGCCTGCCGAAAAAAACGAGTGCCGAGGACCCAGCTACCATTCTTGCTGTTACATCAGCACCGACGGATCCTGAAGACATTTCTCTCTATCAACTGCTTCAAAAAGGAACACCATTTGAAACGGGTGGCCTATTCTCATGGCAGTCTACAAATGCCTGCCAAGGTATGGATGGAGACAAACTACGCTTTTTATCTCCCTCCCCCCTTTTTCGAGCTAGAAACAGAAATTGTGTGGAATTTCACATTTCACAGTAGCATAAGAATGCAGTTGTTTTGGTTTATATATATGCATATATTAAAATCCTATTATATAATCATATCATCATGGATGGTAGTGTTTCACTGTTTTCCCACAGTTGTCTTCGTTGGGTTGCACGCAGAGTTCTGTCACATTTTTAACTGGGTAGATTGTAATTTTGTAAACGGTTGCAGCAATGTTCTACTAGGAAGTTCTAATTGCAAAAAGAGTAAACCAGATTTGATCTTTGGGGTGCCTGACCATAGAAGAAGAGATTAGCCTGGCTTAAAATGGCCTTTTATGTTTTTTATTTCGGTTCCTTCTTGAGATGGGCTTCTTTGTATTTTGAACTAAACTTTGCTGTGACAAGAGAAAGTGCATAACATGCCACAAAATCTTACCTCACTCTGAGTACAAAGGAACCAGGAAGCTGTTTTCAACGTTGGTGTAGCTGCGAGTGATGAATATACTGCACAAGAACAAGGAGAGGTGCTTATGGCCTTGCAATTTAAATTAAAAAGGAAGTGGTGCACCAGTTTGATGCCGGTGAAGGTTGGCTGTTTCTGTAGGCTAGCCTTCAGCTTACAATGAAATGCACAGATGTGTTTAATAAGTTGAAGGGATGACTTAAGAGGTGTGACACGTTATTCTTTTGCTTCTTCATTCATTTTTATTGGGCAGGCAAGTTATAGTTGATCCCAGATATATTGAACCCACTTATATCGAATTATTGTTTACATTGGACATTCAGAATATCCACTTGAAAATTACATGCAATAGTATAGCACTCCTGTTCGCGTTTATTGAACTTCCATTCTATGGTTCATTGGATATCTCGAACTCTGCGCGCTCCCCTGCAAGTTGCACTTCTAATGGCCCTCCCGCAATCCTTTTTTGTGCACTGACCCATGTCTGTAGCAAAGCTTTGGACACCTGCTGGTAGTGCTAAGCATGTGAAGACTGTAAAACCATGTGACGAGGGGCATGTGGGGTGTGGTTATGGATATCCTTCGGTCCGGTGTATTAGTTTCGATGTGGCACCACTGTCGTATGGGAAGGCCGGCTTTCCGCGCATCGCTTATTGTGCAGTGAAGCCAGTCTAATTGACCGAAGGTTCACGGTGGCTCTTGCTTGGCCTGCTTCGCTGCTGAAAGGCGCTATGGAAATGTACTGTACCCCAATTTTAATGAGATATTGTAGCAAGATTAGATCTATTATGATAGGAGATAGCTAGTTCCAAAGCACTGTCCACTGCGGTTTCTATGCGCGCTCTAGGCCTGCAGCGAGCAGCGCATTTCCAGTCATAACTGGAGACGATATCCAGTACGCTGACAGGTGGCATGTTGCTGCAGGAAGTGCAGCGGTAGCATGGATGCTCCTTATTCATGCTTCAAGGTTACAAATAAGCTTTGTTACTGCCATGTTGTATATATCAAATATCGATACATCAAACTTTTTTGCGATCTCCTTTGAGTTCGATATATCCAGGATCGACTTTAGAAGTATATTCTTGACGTGATCAGTAAGTTGTGCATATTCATGCAAACATATATTGAATATTAATGGGTGCAAAACTTTTATATAGAAGTTTCATTTGAAAGTGATTGATTATGTTCTTAAAGCAATTAGTAAATGAACACAAGCTGTCTGTCCTGAAATGTAATATGTTTTAGATAGTTTAGCAAGTTTTTTTAGTTCCAATTGTTTGTCCAAAGATTTATTATCATTGCATACTTCTTGTGCTTGCATCTGGATATGCACTTCTCTTATGCAAGCAAGCAAATTTGTCTTGCATACAGAATTTCAAATCATTCCTTGCCTGACCACTGTGGCACACATCTTTCACCTTCAGTGGACTCTGAAGGATCCCCGCTCCCCCACTTTTCCCAGCCTTCGTTGCGGGACAAGTTTGGCCTGCGTGAAGAGCTGGGCTACACGTACTACCTATATAAGGGACGGCCCTGTGCTGCCACATTCAAGTTCCTGGCTCAAGAGATACTTCAGCACGGCTGCCTCTTTGGCAAAAGGCAAGCTGGGGATGAGCAGTCAATTATGACTTTTTGGCAAAACAGTAAGCACCGTGTTGGAGAACTATATTGGAGACCTGTTTTTCTGCTTATAGAGATTTATAAAGCTTATAGGGTGAGCCATCCAGAACTGAGTAAAATGTTCTCTGTTTGGCAGTTTTATGGTAGGAAGAGTTACTCAGTAACCTTCCTTCAGCAATCAGTATTGTTTCAGAGCATGACTAAAGGTCTACTAGTAAGCCTATCGGCAAATAGCATTTATATGAGAATGTTGTCAGTCATGTTGCACCGAAAAGCCTTACCAGATTTGCTCGGTAAATGTCTTGTACTCCAGACCTGCCAGATGTGCACATGCTGTAGACTGGACTCTCACTCTTTGAAGAGCATGCGAAGGTCAAACAAATGCACATCTACAAAGGGCAATTTCAGGCACAGCTTCTTGTTGTTGTATGTGTCTCTAATGTATGATCTCACATATTTCTGCTAGGCCACTTTCTTTGAGTTGTCGATGTAATCCACATTCAAGTGTTCACAATGGCTAGAAGCATACAAAGCAGACTAGCTAGTGATGACAGCTAAGTTGAAAATTTAAAGAATATCTTGAAATATTGTGTACTGTCAGCAGCTAGTGTTCGACAAAAATGTGGATGTGAGCCTTGCTCACACTGTGACAGGGTATGTTATTGGCACATAGTAAAACTACAGTTTACTACAGTTACTTTAGTTACTACAGTTTACTACAGTGGTTTTGCCATGTTTTACTGTTTGCTATGATCGGACTGTTGTGAATGCCGGGGCTCAGCTTGCCACAAGCAGAACTTCGCAATGTGTGGAGTTATGAGGCTCTCGTTTTGTAGCTGGTGTGATCATGAGAGCATGTGATCACACCAAATAGAGATTGATGTTTTTCTCTGCCTTGCTGTAGTGACTGCTCATTCCATTTATTGATTTTGCAGTAGTTCATACTTGAAGGCCTATTATTTCAAGGGAAAGACCATATTATAATGTCTGAAAATTTGTGGGAAAAAAAAAGATGGTAAACAGACTTTGACTTTGTGTGAGAATTTAGCATAAAAACGAATCTGCCTCTGGGGTCATTTGCAGGGACACCCCCCCCACCCCCCACCCAGTCTCCAACTGCTTGCACTTGGATCAGATTTCTGACAGTTGAAACACTTCAGTTCTAGGACTCTTTTAATGCAAAGCACAGTGGAGCTGAGCTACTAGGCTTCGTAGCCAGTTGTAAAGCATTCTGTATATGAGTAAGTATATAAACCAGTCATGTCCCTTACAGAAATCAGCAGTCTGACCCGTGTACATTAGCAGGACTTAAAAAACTATACACAAACGTTTTTAATGCAATTGATCACTCCTCTTGCGTGATAAAGCTGCCCATTTCAGTTAGTTTTATATTGCCGTGACTCTCTGCATCCAAAACTGCCGGCACAGGGCTTTATCATTTTGTTTTGTAATGCTAGATGCAACCAGACTTATCTCCATTGATCGTGGCCACGTGCAAATGCTTCCACATTTTTCCAGATTGTTGTAGTTGCTGTTGGTTCTTTATCTCGAAGTTTCCCTGCCAGCTTTAAATTGAGCGCGGCCAAGGACTGCATGCATTCAGTTCGATGACCACCCAGCGCGCTTGTGACTATTGCCGCCGCCGAGTCATTCAGTTCTTAGTGGGCGGGAGTCAGCCCCTTAAACAGCTTCTTTTGGAAGCCTTTTCGTTGTCTTCCTGACTGCTGGAGTGTCATCACCACAACATGACAGTTTGCATCAACCTTTGAACATTGAAAAATAAAATAATAATATAAAATGTATTATGTAAATGCGCATTAAATAAATAAATAACAAAATAAACTCGAAGTCTTGCCCCCCACCCAAAAAAAATGTTCCGGAGTCCCTGGTAATTTGTCATGAATCTGTTTGCTTGAAAATGTGAACACAGGGTGTCTGCATGTCTGGCTGCTGCAGGATTCGTGGTGCTTGCAACAGAGCCTGGAGACTCGCTGAACGACATACAGATGACGCAAAAATGGTAGCTTCAAGCATTGCCTTTGCCGAGCTTCTGGGCACGGACTCACGTAGCTTCAGATTGAACCTCAAAATGGCACGACTTGCTTTTCCTAATGCGGACCTAGGTGTGTATTGCTGAATTTCATGGTAATTTGACTGCTTTCCATGACTGTTATGTTAATCAATGTTGGCATGCTGGCCTCTTACGGCTTGTATTAAGGTTGTTTACTATAGTTTGGCCTATGTATTGTACAGCATTTATCAGAAGTTTAGAGGCCAAGGGTGTTTGTTTCTAAGCTGCATACTGGGGCTTTTGTAACATCCATGGAAGTCCTTCGGAGGGGGTGGACTACAGTTCCTCTAACCTTCAAAAGATTTGGGATGCTGGGAATGGATAATGAACCACACGGTGTGACCCAGTAGCAAACACCCCTGGGCTCCAAACTTTTGAAAAAGGCTGTACATGCCAACAGAGCAGTAGTTGCATGGTGCCTTTATTTTTTTCTGTTTTCAAAGTAATTTATTATAAAAACAGGTGCAGTTTGGTTGCACATCCATGAAAGAGTGTTTTTTTTTTTTTCAGTTTTGATAGCATTGAGCCCTTAAGGGGGGAATCTGGTCTTAGAAAAAAAAATTTTGTTAATGATGTCACAATAGCGAAATCTTCAAGAAACGTATTTTTGTGTGCAGATTTTAAATATGTGATTCAATGTTATGTAAAACAAGTCCTTGTGCACTTATATAATAATGTTATGTAACTTTTTCTGAGAGCTTTCAATAAATTTTGCTGCAGGAAACTTGCTAGAACACATGCCATTGGCTTGTCTTGACATCAAGCTATGCAATAAGGGCAAAATTATTATCCTGCCTATCATAGAAGTTGAGTTACAGGGTTTTTAATTTGCCACTTCACAAATGGGAAGAAAAACTTGGATTCGTGATGATTTCAGAATCCTATAACTCACTTTCTATAACAGACTGGATGATAATTTTACCCTTATTGCATAGCTTGATGTCAAAAGAAACCAATGGCATGCAATCTAACAAGTTCCCTGCAGCAGAATTAATTTCAAAATCACGGCAAAAAGAAGTGATGCTGTCCAGAGACCTTTTAGCGTTCTGGTGCGGTTGCCTAGTGAACAGCATTTTTGTATATTTTTTTGCTTCCAAGTTGAAGAGTGGCCCCTAATCAAACTTGTACAATGCCTAGCATGCAGGTAGATTTTTGTAACTATCCTTTCACTTTCAAGGTGCCTTTCAAGAGTATTCATGTCTCATAATATAGCATGACATCAGTAATTCTGGGTGTCCACCTGTGTAATTTTTTCTTTATGCTTGCTTTTATGGTTGTGCTGCAGGAGAGGTCCTCCAAGCACTGCGGCACAGCAAAGACGTCGCCAGAAAGCTATTGCACCAAGGAGCCATTTCGCTTCAGCACACACTCGCGGATTCTGCCAGTACTGGGTGAGTAGTTCTGCTGCTGCAGTTATCGCAGCGAATAACTTTAGCCACACTCATTTGCCTGAATGCACTTCCCCGAAGGGAGACGCACTTCTTAAGCACACTTCTAAGCGGAAAGAATATTTTACACGCCATATTTTTCAAAAGCCTTGCTTATGGGTAGTTTAGCCAGAATTTGTGTTATGGCAGAAATGTCCCAATACTTATTGTTGTCATACCGTGCCAATGAGGTGGCCAGTGATATACCTGGCATGTCCCCTGTTCCTACCTGTCAAGATCATTGGCACGCACAGAGGAAGGTAGTGTACCTTCAGCTTGCCGAGCCAACTTTGTTGAACTCGCATGAATAAACTAATGTTCCTCTGAACTTAAACAGATGCATCATGTTCAATCTACTCATACATCAGGGGTCAGGGTGGTCTCTTGCATTCTTCTGGGCCTAACTGAGCATGCCAAACATGCACTATGCATGTGTCACATTCCCTGGTATCCTAGTGTTCCTCTGAGATAGGTGAGAGTGCTAAGGCATCACACATCACGCTTATCACTCTTGTTATCGACTCTGCTGTGGTTTTTGTGATTTCTACGCATGTTGCTTCCTGTAGATTGTGAGTGAAAAGAATAAAATGGGTGCATTCTGCCCAACTGTTGTCTGTTGCACGCCATAATGCACGCATAATCTCAACAAACACACATCAGCTGGTTGAGTGTGTGTGAGTGAGTGAAAAACTTTATGGAGCTCTATATTCGGTGGTCTTCTGCGGTCTTCAGACGGCTTCGTCCATCTTCTTGTAGAGCGGTCAGTTGCCCTCAGTCCAGGGTTCCGCTGGATGCTGCTGCCAGTTGTGCTCGCCGAATCAGACCTTTCTTGGTCGACCTGGCGATCGCTGGAGAGCACTCCCTCCCATTGCTCCGCACTCGGGTTTGATATAACGGGTACCACGTCTATCTTCTGGCATGCCCACGTTATGTGATATAGCGTGGGTGTTTCGTGACACCAGGGGCATTTGTCATTCTATTGTGTGGGATACATTTTGCTAGTCGAACATTTTTGTTGCAAAAGTGCATGTACCTTAATACACATTTGCCGAATAATCTCGTGTAAGGGCTGCACCCATATATGGAACGCAATCCTTTTTTTTGGACTAGTTAATTGAGAGAAAAATGTATAGTTTTACATTTTTTAAAAATAAATTCGTATGTCACTTGACTCATTAAAGAGAAAAGCTTCCCAGTGTGGGCCCATCATGCATGCATGCACCGACATGCAAGGCTGGATTGTTGCACCTTTCATTCGAGCGTTTGCTCTCCATAGCGAAGCTGTAGCATACGGATATGATTTGCAGCTACCGTGTAAACTTGTGTTGGCGCCATACTTTATTTTAAAATTCAGGTGTGAGTTTTGAAAGTGCGGCCCATACACGAATTTATCCAAAAGTCGCTCTTGTAGGCAACACAGACGATGTGCACCTTGGACCAGCCAAAACGAGTGCCTGCGTCGTGCTAGAGATCAAACAAAACCTTGCGTGAAGCACCGTGGTCCTTGTCTATATCAAAATGGCTGCGCTTGCTTCCCACTTTCGCACCACCTCTCCATCATGCAGCCAGCACAATATCGTCCTGGCTAGTGTGGCTGCCCACTGGCGACCCGAATCCACTCATTCAAAGGAAAAAAAAAATCTACCAGAAGTTGCTGGAGCAACTTCCGAGAAGAAACGAGCACCTGGCACCACGCTCTGGCAATGTGTGGGTAGCCCACGGGCAACCAGAGGTGGATAATCGAAGAGGTCCCCTGACTGTGCCATTTTGTGGCAGGACTGTTGGGCTGAGGAGCACACCCATTTCCTTGCTTCATGCTACTGATGTATCTGGGGCTCTTTTACAGGCATATACCATATATAGCTGTCTCTGTAAAATGTATTTACATTTTATAATTACATTAATACATTAACAACATATTTACATATATACTACCTGGTCTGTCTTATGTTAGATGGCTAATTATCCACATCTTTTTTTGTTAGTTGGGAGCTGCACGGCCTGTTTTCAGTTCATGGAATGTGTTCTGCGCGGGCGTTTCCCTGTGTTTGCAGATTCTTGCCCGTCCATTCTTCTGTGGTTGGACACAAAGACTAACGCAGAATGCTGTTTAGATGGGCTCAGAAGAAGAAGAAGAAGCTAAAAGAGCGGAAGAAAAAATAGCTCATCTGGATAATAGTCCATGTTCAAGCCTAATGGATACCAATATAGAACACCTATGTGCCACACCCATGTAGAGCACAATATAGTACATGACCACATGTAGCACACAGTGAATACATGGCTGTATAGGTAGGTGGGTAGCTTGTCCAAGCTATCTATCCTGGTGAGCATGGAAGAGGAAGAAGCAGGCAGCAAAGAAGATAGCCTGGATGGAATACCTCTGCTTCTGTGGGAGCCTCTGTAAGAGAAGCACAACAAAAAAAGCGAATAGATATGGCATCCTTGTTATCCAGGTGAGCTCAGAAGAAGAGGAAGAGGGTAATTTTGACAGAATACATGAACTTCCATTCCTTCAGAGGCAACAGCAACATGAGCTTATATGTGAGCTCCATGGATGCATAATGCTTGGTGTGTATGTGTGGCAACATAACATGGCACAACACACATATTCCATGCATTAGTGCAGTCTGTGTGTAGCATGGATTACCCTAGAGGTCCTTGTGTTTTGCTGTAGGCAATGATATCTGTAGTTAGGTAGTTACAGTGAAAGCTCGTTAATTCGAAATTTTGGATAATTCGAAATAGTCATCGTGGTCCGGTCCGCAGTGCATAGAAGTCTATGCGCGTAACAGCTCGTTAATTCACTCAAAAATTGGCGATGAGTATCATATAGACTGTGATGAGTATCATATAGATTGTTTTGCATTTCTGCTCTGGCTGCTTAGACCGACCTCTTCCGCAGTTGAAGAGTCGCTCTGGGACGTGGCACGACTTCTAGCCGCATCTTCATTACGACGCTTCTCGAGTCGTGGCGCATTCTTCTGCCGACTCTTGAGCGTGTTGTCTCTTCCTCGCTTCGTTCTTTTGTTGTTGCCTCTTTTTCGCGCTCTCCATAACGACTAGAATCCACTGAGGTGAAGCGCATAAATATATATACCCCCCGCGAGGCGACACCTTCTCTCCCTCTACCCCAGCGGGAGCACATCTGGTGGAGCGAGCGCGACGGCGGCGCCATCTGTTAGAGCGTGGCTGCGGCGCTGCTAGGCAACGGCAGCTCAAGGTCATTCGTGGGCCACGGCATACGGCTGAAGTGCCACCACGCGACGAGCCGAGCTGGCTGCCTGGCTGGTGTAGTGTTGCTTTCGCAACAAAAATGGGCCGCATCCATGGTTTCTGTTTGTGAAATTTTGGCAAGTGGCACAAAAAGAGCAGAGATGCCTGTATCAGACCTGACCTAACCTGACCTGACCTAGCCTAGCCTAACCTAGCCTAGCCTAACCTGACCTGACCTGACCTGACCTGACCTGACCTCACCTAGCCTAGCCTAGCCTAGCCTAGCCTAGCCTAACCTAACCTAACCTAACCTTACCTTACCTTACCTTACCTTACCTTACCTTACCTAACCTTACCTAACCTAACCTAACCTAACCTAACCTTACCTAACCTAACCTAACCTAGTTGGCGTGTCGTTGACAAAGGTGGCGAATAAATGGGGTTTGGCCGCTGCGGTGGCTCAGTGGTTACGCCGCTCGACTGCTGGCCCTTAAGACACGCGTTCGATCCCGGCCGTGGCGGTCGAATTTCGATGGAGGCGAAATTTAACGTGCACTGTTAAAGAACCCCAAGTGATTGAAATTTCCGGAGTCCTTCACTACGGCGTCCCTCATAGCCTGAGTTGCTTTGGGACGTTAAACCCCCATAAACCAAACCAAACCAATAAATGGTGTTTGGGCAAAGATAGGGTACAAGCATTCTTTTCCTTAGCGAATTCTGCCAAAGGCAACCTGGTCAAGCTTCATACTCTTAATCAGTAGAAGGTCAGGCACTGGATGTCAGGACACCACGTAATCCTGATTCTTTCATTTTGCCAATGTTGTGCAGGTTGGATGAGGTATGCAGTAGTGGGGGATTCCTGCTGCATCGCTTTGCCTGTGAGCATGGTCTGGACACACCAGATGTGATGCTGCGTGTGTGTGTGGCATCAGGTGACTGGCTGGGCTTCCTCCTGTGGGCACAACTGCTGCAGTTGCCCAGGGTTCAGGTGAGGCACTGCATTTTCGTCATTTGTGTTAAATTTGGGTTATTGCTGGCTACGTCTGGCCTACTGCTAAGCAAGCAGCCAACATCTAAACCAGAAAAAAACTGATTGCCCTGTATTGTGAGTATCTCTGCGTTGAAAAAAGCAAGACACATAATCGATAAAAATCTCATTTAATTTGTGGCTCTTTACTCTCGGTACTGATAAGTATTAATTATCCCATTTGTTCACTTCGTATCACACATTTATCTTTCGCATTCTGCGCAAGGTGAACAGAGGAGCTCTAATGGTCAAAACACTTGGTAAATAGTGGTCATGCGACTTAATTCAGTAGTAATTTGCTCGGGTTTTCATTCAGTTTGTTTGATGGCTTGATTTACATATCATAACCATATATATTGTTGTTTCAGGTGCTGGAGTTAGTTCAACTTTTTCAAGGGAACTGCCTGAGGGAGCACTTAACCAAAGCCCTTTCAGTGGTGAGCTCCCTGCGACCGAGTGAGCACCGCAGAAGGGACCTCAGGGCGTCACTTTATGCCCGCATAGGTCTGCAGGCTCCTGCAAGCAAATCTCAAGAACAGCAAGGTAAATGTAGCAATATTTGTTTAATATTAGTTGACAGATCTCACAACATTTTTTGCTGGGTACCCGCCACAGTGGCTGAGTGGCTGTGGTGTTCGGCTACTGATACCAATGTTGCAGGATCCTGGCCTTGGCGGCCGCATTTCGATGGAGACAGAATGCGAAAATGTCCATGTGCTCTTCGATGCCCGTGCACATTAAAGAACCCCAGGTGGTCTAAATTAATCTGGAGACTGGAGCTCTCCACCACGGCATCCCATCATGACCCACACATCACTTTGGGACATAAAAGGTGCTCTGAAAGGGGCTCTAATAAAGTTGCGGTATGCGTGGGATGCTAAAGAACGCTGCTTCACGAATATTGTCCAGGAAGAATTTTTTAATGCGCTTTGTAGAAACAGAGTTATCTGTAGTCAAAATTTGAATTTCAGCGCCTTCGTGCCTTTCCCTCTCTTGTCGTCAATTTTTGCACATTGGAAGGTCGGCACTCCTCTCCGCCGGCCCCACCTCCGGGGGAGAGCTTCCTGACCCGCCGGAGCTACGTGGCTGATTGGCTGCAGCCTTGGTAGCCGCCTAACGTCTGAAAGAATCTAACCAGTAACCATCTCTCAACAGGCATACGTACATACGTAGATGCGAGCGACGGAGGAGGGTGCGAGCATGAAAAGGTCGCCGGGAAGGGCTCGCCAACTTTGACGTGTGATTGTGGGTCGTCTGCTGCGTGTAGAAGAGTATTATTTGGCTCTGGTTTTCATGGCAACACAGTGCAGTGATTAAGTGAGTTAATGTGCTCTCCTCGGAAGGCCAATCAGCCACGTAGCTCCGGCGGGTTGGGAAGCTCCGCTCCTGGGGGGGGGGGGTCAGCGAAGAAGCGCCTACCTTCCAGCGTGCAAAAAGGGACGAGAGGAGAGGGAAAGGCGCAAAGACGCTGAAATTTAAATTTTAACTACAGATAACTAAGCTTCTACGAAGCGCATTAAAAAAAATTCTTGCTAGACACTATTCGTGAAGCAGCGTGCTTCAATATCCCAGGCATGCCACAACTTTATTAGAGCCCCCTTCACAGCTCCTTTAAACCCCACAATTTACAATTTTATTTATAGGAGGTCCTCCTGACAGCTTCGCTTTGGCACCTCCTATTGTACCAATTTACCAAACCACTCATTTCTGCAACACATTTCTGTCAATAAAGAACCTGAAACCTAAATTTCTTGCCAGCTTACTTATGGTTCGAACTCATATTCAAATGTTAATGTGTCATACTTTGCAATAGGTATTGTTTGACATGTGTTCTTATTTGGTTCACTTGCAGAGGAAAACAGCATGGTATTGGTAGCACGTTATGAGTTATCACTGGGGCATTTTATGGATACTTTTCCACAGCTTATTGCTTGTCTTTGATAATACAGACAAGTCAGTAAGCTAGCATCAACAACTATGTTCATACAGTCGACACTTGATAATCTGGACTCAAATGGGAATGAGAATTTATTTTAATTATGTGGCATTCGATTTAAGATGAGCCTTTTTAATACACTTGATGTTGACGGGACCACAGTTTCTGTTCAGATAAACCAGAATTCAAATTAAGCAAGTTTGAATTAACGAGCATCCACTGAAGTTAGACTAAATGGGCTGAAATGTGATGTACTAGAAATTTCTGGACTACTTTTTATCTGCAGAAACGTAGTAGTAGCGCATACATAAATAAATTAACGAGTTGGCATTCTGTATGCACAGGACACTCTAGTCTTCAGTTGTTGTGATGGGCTGGAAACCTTCATGTCAGCTCTGGTACCAGCACAAATGTGAATAGGGCTCTGTACCAGCAGGGGAAAGGGCCACACTTTTTGCCAGCACCTTCCTTCTAAACATCTGTCCACTTGTGCAGCAAATGTGCTGCCCACTCTGTGTGCAAATAAGTGTTATTTCCCTCCACCACTCTGTCATTTTGCTTCCTTTCCTTCAGTGAATGCACTGATTTCGATACATTTGTACCATTTCTTAGACACACTGTAGCTGCTGTGGAATACGTTGAGAAGTTTAAATTAGTGCATTTATGAAAACTGGAAAACTTCAAAACCATGCCTTGTCTATTCTTACATCACTTGGAGGCAGTGAATAAAGTCAATTTCATAAATGTGAGAAGCGATTAAAACCAGCATGCAAGAAGCACACTAGCGTGCATTTGTGCATTGCAATTCATCTCTTTGTGCTCCTGAGATACTGTTTTCTCAGATAACCTGTCCACCATTTACTTAACTGCCCCATCGCGATGGCTTGGTGGTTGGGGCACTCTGTTGCTGAGCCTGAGAATGCGACTTTCATCCCAGCTACAGTGGCCGCATTTCGATGGAGGC
Source organism: Amblyomma americanum (assembly GCF_052857255.1). NCBI lineage: Eukaryota > Metazoa > Arthropoda > Arachnida > Ixodida > Ixodidae > Amblyomma > Amblyomma americanum. The sequence continues at coordinate 158,796,673 of NC_135499.1, read as the reverse complement.
GAAACGCAAGGCATCCTTGTACTGGGTGATTTCAGTGCATGTTAGTGAACCCAGGTGGTCAAAATTCACCTGGAGCCTTCTGCTATAGCATCCTTTATAGCCCGTGTCGCTTTGGGATGTTAAATCCCATATACTGTA